>NW_010242928.1:127271-142872 GCF_000690775.1 Eurypyga helias | reverse complement strand
TTCTTCCTTTTCCTCAGAAACTTAACAGGAGAACTCAGTCCATTTTGGTGATGTTTTGACTAGCTGGGAAAACCTTAAAGAAAGCAGAAATGGTCCTTTAAAAATACCTTACAAGTATTTTGTAATATACTTGTAATATTTTGGAATATATATATATTCCATATATATATGGAATCAGTCTTTACAAGACTGATTCCATAGCCTTGCATGCAGGTCTGTGCACTCACCTGACATGTATGGATGCTTTTTCTATTCCTGCTTAAAGGTTTAGTTTTTCTCAGAATTTTCATTAAGATTTTGTGAAAAGACTTGTTTTCTCTCAAAAAAAAAAATCTGGAAATTCAAATATTTCTGAAAAATTAAAATCTGTTTTCTGAGTAGTCCTACTGACCATTTTTATGATGATTACATATATTTCCCCAGGCCTTTCACAGATTCACAGTGTGGTAAGGGTTGGAAGGGACCCCTAGAGATCCTCTAGTCCAACCCCCCTGCAGGTAAACATTCCAGCCAGAAAAGAATTTGATACAAGTCATACAGAGGGAGTGTGCTTTTATTTATTTGCTTGTTACTACATTTGTTTCTCAGTCTGGTCCCACAGATCTGAATTTTGTCTTGTAACAAGGCAGTCGAGATTCACCCTGCTCACATGGTCTAGAGTCTCAACAACAAAGCCAGACAGGTATGTCCCACAATCCATCCTCAGTTCCAGGTTAAAATCCACAAATCAGCTTTTAATATTGTCCATAATACAGGAGATAACACATTTACAATGATTTAAGGACATGAATGTCTTTATAATTTGCTTGATTTTCAGTGTTAGTCATGGATACTTGCTTATTTGCACGTATATAGACAAATATCTACACCCTGAAGTAGGCAGATGTAAAGATCTGATTTGCATGCATAAATCATATATTTGCAAGAACGTATGAGGCATTAATGTCTAAAATAGAAAATCTGGCTGAAGGTATTTTTCCAGTCTGAGAAAATTGTATCTATTTATTTATTTATCTATCTATCTATTTATTTATTTCCCGGCTAATTAGCATAGGATCTTACAATAACTTTTGACTTGGCTGTCATTGATTTAGCTTAGGAAGTATTTGGTTACAATAGCTCAGTTGAGAAGGATACTTTATTCCCAAGTTCTCCCTTGAAGGTAAAATCCTTGGATTTCCAGCTGCAGATGAGTAACAGCACTTTTTCAGCCCTTATAGTCTTCTCTATGTGCTGAAGATCAAACATGTCCAGCTAAACTTAAAGGGAAGAGAAGTAGTCATAAGGGAATTTGGCAATAGAAGCAAAAAGCTAAGTGGCAAGGGACTGGGGAGGCATCGTTAAGTAGTATCTGAGGTGTGGAGCAGGAGGCTGCTAACATTTAGATCAAGGTGACTTTCAAGTGCCCTGTACTGAAAGCAATATAGGTGTGATGTTAAAACTTTCAGGTGGCCAAATTTAAGATTAAATATCAAAATGTAACCTCATACAAATTATTAGACTTGAGCTCTTTTACACAATATTTACTTGAAAAACGTTTATAATCACTTAAAATAAACAAACCCATGGCACTTAAGAAATAAATATTTATTAGGACCATTTAGTAGGGAAAATGTTGTATGTGTTTGGGAAATAAACTGTTTGTGTTGGTGAATGTATGGAGATATTAGCGAAGAAAAAAGACTGCTTGATGACTTATTCCCAAAGAGCAGCTAAAAATAATTCCTAAAGTTAGTTTACCTGATTTTGTTGGTGCTGTTAAACTGCAAGTTTATTTTAAGACATTTTCCTCTGAATTTATTGAAGCATATCTTTGACCTTTACTCAGAGCTAATGGATTTTTATCTTGTAGTTGCAGGTGTCTAAATGTGTTCTCTTTGTCTTTAATGAAACTTAGCTGTTGGTGAAGAGCTGGCTTTATTGACAGGCACATTGTTTCCCTTTAGATTTGGATTTCTCAGTGTTTTCTTTCCAAATGCACAGTAACTTAATTTGTACAAAATATAAATAGTAAACCCAGTTGCACAAATTCAAAAACATGTATTTGCCATCTATTATTAGTATGTTTCCTTTCTGTTAACACAGGAAATCTCACACAAACAAGTGCACTGATAACTGTGATAAACAAGTTGGTGTAGTGCTTATTTTTTTACTGCTTGCAGACTAGAGGACTGCAAGATATCTCTATTAAAATTAAAAAAAAAAAGGGAGAAGAAATAAAAAGAGAAATGACATGTTGTACTTAAATGACAACAAAGAAAGGTGCATTTCATGCCTGCATGTTCAGAACCAAACTCATAAACAGTAACTTGGTACTCGAATTTGAGTTAACCAAAATAGGAGTCATACCCGAGCCTTGTTTTTTTGGATTCAGACTTCAGATATTCATTAAGCAAAAGTACTCATGTGCAGCATGCTGAGTTTGTAGCAACTGACCATCAGCTGCCAAAGCTGGAACTTCCCACTCTCTCCCACAGTTTGTGGGTACTTTTAGTCACAAATTTGTTGAGACTCATTCCAAGAAGAAAATGATGAGAATTGCCTTCCCAGGTGCAATGCACCTGCAAGCATTCCACACCTATGGCATTCTTCATACCTTGCCTCTTTTTGTCTATCAACTCTAAATTTGCCTCTGCCAGGGACAGTGTGAAAGGCTTTCATTTTCTCATATTTTCTGGTGCTGGTTAATTATATCAGCAGTTCTTTTTTTAGCAGCGAGAATCTTGATCTGAATAAGATCATCTTGAATACATGAGATGTTCCTTAGATTTCACCCGTATTTTATATTCCCTACTATTTTCAAGTATTCAGGAGTGCAATAAAAATTATTATGGAAGTTCTTGAATATGCCAAGACTAAGAGTGATGCTACAAGAAGCTTCTCCTCGGCCTCTCTGCCCCCTCCCTTTATTTCAGAAGGTATTTCACTACCATTAAAGAAGAAACATCATTAGATCCTTGCAGTGAGAAAATTAGGGATAGCATCAAGTAGATAATCAGTCTACCATTAAGCAGAAAGTTCTGTGAAGCACAGAATAAAAATATAGGTCAGACAGTGCAGAAAAGATAAGGGAAGTTAGATAAACAGTTCAATTCATAGGAAATTTTTTAACCAACTTTGTTTTTACCAAAAGATGATGATTTGCAAAAACAAACTACAAAACAGTCTGCTTAGACACTTCCCTGATTTAAAAATTCTAAAGAATAAACTAGTGAAATCTCCCATATTTACATTTTAAAAGTAAAAAATTATTGGGTTTTTGTTTGGTTGGTTGGTTTGGTTTGGTGGGGTTTTTTTTTAATATGAGAAGGTGAAGCAAAATATTTTGACTAGCATGAAATATTTTTGATGTCTCAGGCCATGAAAATGTTAACAAACCAACTTTTTTGTCCTGGTTTAGGATGAGAACATCTCTCAAAGTTGGAAAAAATCTGTAAGTTAGGGGTGCCAGTGTCTTTGTAAAACACAGTAAAAAATATAAAGATCCCATTTTTATAGCTGGGGCAAACTGAGCTCACCTGTGAACATCGCTCTAGACTTCAGAATTTGTGTATAAGAAACAGCCTTTCTTGGGTATATGTGCCAAAAACACTTGCATAGGTTTTCATCTCATGATCATTGGAAAAACATTCTTTCCTCTCACATGCATTTCAAGTATGGTTTCTGAAATTCTTTTTGATAATGTCAGCCTCCTCCTCACATCTTTCTACTGTCTTTCCTTTTTCAGTTGTAATAGCCAGATGCCTGGCTTGGCCAGGACAATCCAAAAATATCAGTTTATGCTACAGGATCTCAAAGATTTTCTTTAAATCACTGTTTTATATTAAATTTTCAGAGAGGACATGAGATTTTCCCTGAGTTTAAATCTTCAGCAGAATTACAAAAACTTACGTACAGCAAAAAGTGAGACAGAACCTCAGAACACTGCAATATCACCCAATATACATGCCTATAGCAGAATTATGATGGAAGCTCGCTCTCTGAGTCCCAGTTTTAAAAAATGAACAATGTATATTACAAACATGACTTAATCATCTTGTTTTAAAGCTGTCCATGCATATGGTTTATCTTAGGCTTGCTTATTATCTCTCACCATAGTCTGGAGAGGTCTGAGAATGGAGCAAGGCTGATGCTTACCTGCTATGTAAAACAGATTGCAAAACACAGACATATCCCAGGACAGAGGTGAGCTATGCTCATTGCAGAACCTTTGCAAGACTGTCCATTGACAGGATGCATGTGAACTGACAGTCCTGAACCCACTGATGCTGAAGTTTAAACTGAGGGCAGAAAAAGAAGATAGGCAGTAAGATAAAGGAAGACATTTTCTATTTTACATCTTAGAAGCTGAGTCACAGAAAGATTAAATAACTTGCCCAAGGTTATAAGGGTGCTTAGTGCCCTACCATAAGCCTATCAACCCTAAATTTATTGTTTTATCCTTTCATAATACACAATGTTAAACTAGTATAAAAGAAGACTATTTTTACACAGCTGACAATTCCTTTCACTGTATGCTTCTGGGCTGTAGTTTATAAAGGATTTACTATGACGCCTTGAGAAAGTCTAGAAACCCATGTCTCATCTAATAGACTAGGTCTGACAGAAGAAGCATCTGCAGATATCAAAGCCCTAGAACCTGCCAAAAGCAGAATATAGGCCTTAATAAGAGCACTTTCATGGCTCTTATCAGTAAACTGTGTCTGAATGGAAATATCTAGAAACTCGTTACATCCACAGATGTTCTAGACAAGTTCAGTTGATAGGATTATCCTATGACCTTTGGCTGCTGGTGGAGAGTAGCATGATTAGCAAATGGAGCATGAAGCAAATGGAGCTTTGGGAGACAGCACACAGTGGGTCTATGAAGATAACTGTGCCTGTAATGCAAACAATGCTGCCTGGGGAACAAGTGAGAGAAGAAAGGTTTTGTATGTTGTTTGGTGGAAGAAAGTCTTCTGGGCATTATATATATGAAATTACAAAATATATACGTTATGTATCTGTACGAAGTATGGGAAGCCAGGAAATTGGGCAAGAGAATCACATGTAGGGTATATTAATTTTGATTGCTGTTACTTGTGCCAATATCAAATCAGTTTGCTTAACCTGTTTATGATAATACAAGTATGATCATGAAATAATGAAATAATTTTGAAAAAAATACTACCTGTATGAAAAATTCACAGTCCTATACCATAATTTAGGATCTCTATGCAATAACAAGCCAAATAGGTTTTACAGAGTATGGTGAGATGCACATGGCTCAAATGGTAGCTCTTGTCAGTAGTGCAGTTACAAAATGCTGTTGGATACATGAACTTTTCACCTAAAATTAAACCTCTTTTCCAAGTTTTGAGTGCATTGTTTCCCTGTTCTTCCTGAGACACTCCTCCTGGTGCCCTAGTTAGCTTGCCAGAGCTTGCAAAGAACAAGGATGTGGGAATAATGAATTATTCTATTCATTTATTATTCTTGATGAATAGTAAATTATTCTAATAACATTTACTATTCTATTCATTTATTACTGGAGAATAATTAGCCAGGAATGGCTTCTAAGAAGTTTTTCCAAAATTAGACTTTAATGGTTTTACTGTGTTTATCTTCACCTGTATGAAAATATCTTTGTAGCTCTCTCCACTTAACTGTTCCCACCTCCACCCTCACTCTGACACGTATCTGTTTCCCAAAGCTACTGTGTTGTTAAAAAATGTTAATCTCCTCCTCTCCCAAAGACCCAGCCTCTTCCTTCACATAGCTGTACCCCCATTTCAGACAGAAACCCTTCCTCTAGTCAGATGCATCTTGTCTGTGCTAATGAGCAGTGTGTGTGAGTGGGGGAAAGACCTGAATGAAGATCAAAGAATAGGTGTGTGTATGAGAATAGAGGTTATAGGTAAATGAAAGGAGGTGATTATGGAAAGATACATATATGAGTAAGGGAGAGATGCAATGTCTGCACAGGTGGTATATCCAGCTGAGATTTTAAATTTAGTGGGGCTACAGGGGGACTCTCGGTTTGCCTCCATGCAGAGGACTCAGCATTGCTGTCTTGAGTTTGAACAGTGCCTGTTTAGAGCTGCAGTGTTTGCCATTAGTAGATTTTACTCTGCCTTTTGAATTCTATAATTTCCTTCTTCATCTCTCCCAGTATTTCAAGTCCCTCAGTTATAAGAAAAATGGTAAATCTCCAGATAGCCTTTCTCCTTGTCAAGGCAGGAGGAGCTCTGTGTTTTGTTGGGGGTTTTTGTGGGTTTTTTTGTTTGTTTGTTTGGTGGTGGGGGAGGTTTTTTGTTTTTTCTTTTTTAGAGCTGTTGTGGAGGAGGGCGCCTTTTCAGCATGCTGTTACCTACCCAGACTGAATATTCCTCTATCTCCAAATCATTTGCATATGTGACTGAATTCTATATTCGTCTAGAATCAATATTTCATTTTCTCTAGCTTCCTTTTCTTCCTTGTATGGGAAGAATGAACTTTCCTTCCCTGTTTCCTTTGTAGAACAAATGTAACTCCTAATGCAGATTAAACATATAAAATTCACTGTGAATATTACGTCAAATAATACATATGAAAACTTAATGTTACCTTACATCCAGTCTGTCTGCTTTTCCAAAGTCTTTTCACTCAACAGTGTAATTATTATTGATGTAAGTAGTATAGATGAGGCTGACTGACTAGTGCATGTCCACTTGCATATTTAAATTGGACCTATCTTGGGATCCCACTCACTTCCCAGACAGTTTGGTACAAGAACATCCATTACTCTTTTTAATTCTGGGTCTCTAAGGTATAACTTCAGGATACAACCTCGCAGCAGCTACAAATATCCTTCCTTATGATGTTAAGCTTTAGAGCCCAAGTGGACTAAGCCTGGAAGGGCTACTGCACTAGTTTATTACCTGCTCCACCTACTTCTGTATCCTGCCTCTGACAGAGACCAGTAGAAAGTCCTGAAGGAAGGGAATGAGAGACCAGTCAAGGTACAGAATGTTTATTCTCCTGATCTCTCTTCACAGCTCAAGGCAAACAGTAGCTTAATTTAACCACCAAATATTGGATAGTTACATTCACTATCCAAACATTCCAGTAGGTGCACTCTTAAGCACCCATATGGCTTTAAAAAAATTCCCCCAGGACCTACACTAAGAAAATCATGAAGTTCCATCTCATTTGGTTTTTCCAGGATCTCTGAATTTTCTCAGGTTCCTCTCAAGAAGAATGCCTTGCTTCTTGTGATACTGTGAAAGGATGTTCCTGATTCAGTCTAGCTGGAAGCATCTGAGGAAAAAAAAAGGCTGACTGAAACTCAGGACAGCATTAGTTTTCATGAATGTCAACAGGAGAAAAAATCCTTAAAAAAGGCAAATTTCAAAAATCATATTTGAGGCCAGGGTCTGGTTCATTTCTGTTTAACAGTGTGATAGAAGCACTATATAATGAAAGAAAATTTAAAATCAATAATGCTATTTTTAGTAGGCAAAAAGCTATTTTCCTAAGGGATCCCAGATTCCTCAGTTATTGGAACTGCAGAGATAACAAAATGAAAATACTGAGAGTGAAATAAAAATCTCCTTGGTTAAGTACTTATTTTGTTTTTCTTTTCTGCAGATTGCTTTAGGTATGGTATCTGCCAAACCTAGGACAGAACGTGTAACATGAAACACAAGGGGGAGAATATTATCTGTACTGGCAGATCTTGTCAGTGGGAGAATTTCTCTGCCCCAGTACTTATATTGCAAAACTTACTTGTTTGCACGTACATCCTCTACATTTTAGGAGTAGCTTTAGGCTGTAAAGAGAGAAAAAAAGTTAACAAGTCAAAGGTTGTAATGCTTCCGACCCTTTGTCTGGGCAGGTTGATAAAGATGGTGAGAGATGTGTAGATTTGATTTGTTTGGCATGTAAAATGGCCTTGAGACAATAAGTGAAAGGAATCCTTTATACAGTCCTGTCGCTGTCAAACAGAACCAGTTGGGGCAGGGTGAGTGTCTTTTTTGACATTGCAAAAGAAAAAAAAAAAGGAGAGAGATTGAAAATAGATTGCACTTATCTAATATCACTAATGAAACCACAGTGATGTCAGTTCTGATCAAGCTATAATCGGAGTTGCTGATTGTGTGATAACAGGCTTCCTTTTTACGTGTTTTCTGCATGTTTGCAGTGGAAAAGGCCATAAATGATGAACTGTGGGTGAGTGGAAATAGTGAAGAAAAAATAACTTTGCCACAACAACAACAAATGAGAGAAGGAGAGGACTTCAGAGTGAATGTGGAGGGGAAGAGGAGGAGAAGAGAATTCTGAGTATTATTAAACATGTGAAAGAAGACTCATTTACTTTATAAGAAGTAGATCACTCACACAGACACATTCACAACTTTGTGGTCATTGAAATTTGCGTAAGTGCTGTTAATCAGCTCACCACAGATTATCATAGCTATTTCTTTGGAAATGACACTTGAATTTAAACCTAATGGTAAAAGGGAAAGCAGTAAAAACATGACTTGAACAATAAGAAAAACCACAAGTTTGCTTAAATCCCTTTGGATCAGATTCTGACGCTTTTAATCACAGTGGCTGGAAACTTACTCAATAAAAAGTCCTTCCTGAGGCCAATGGGGTCACGAGAGCAAGTGTTGTTCAATGATAATAAAACCAACAAAATACCTTCCTTAAAGGAATCCTTCCTTTCAAGATTCTGTAAAAAATTATTGCAGTGTCTTTTGTTCCAAGCAGAGAATAAAGGATTACCCAGGGGTAGATTTACTTAGCGTGGATAAGCCCATCCCTTTAACACCACTGGTATAGTTCATGCAATGTGTCACCTGCCTCGATTGCAACTGCATTTGTGTGTCACTGTTCCCATTCACAGCATAGGTGGATCTGTCCCTGTCATTGCCGTCAAGGTGGTAAATGGGTAACAAACAATGAACCTGGAATAAAAACACCGTGTTTAGAAAATACACTCAAGTATAGCAGAAAAAAGTATAAGCAGAGTGTCAGCTTATGTTAACTGTAACTGGTGAATACTGCCCATAAAGTAGTCAATAATTGATTCCATCAAACTTTCTCTAGCTGGACCCCACTGCTGCTTGGCAAAAGAGAAAATCGGCTCAGCAGACTAGTTAAAAAACATGCTTAGCTCTCTAACCACTAATCTCAGACCCTTTAAAAAACCACAGTCATTACTTTATGTATAAAAGGATAATAACCATTCCCACTTCCAGTACAGCCAGGTTCTAGCAGCCAACAAGTGTTCTGAAGGTAGCAGTTAGGAAGTTGTTGCTGGTAATCTGTAGTACATTTCTGCTTTTTCTCCTCTAATTTTTTGTTTTATTCCTCTTTGGCCTCAGAGAAGGCATAAAGGTCAACACATGTCTAGAACAGGCAGAATGGTAGCAGGATTATTTTATAAGGGTTGCCTCTTTCCTGTTTAATCTGGAAGTCTTCACAGGCATATTCCTGTATACCTTTTGGGCAGTTAAGAAGTAGAAGTAGTATTTGTCCAGGAGTAAATAGAAGGATAGTTTCTGACCTCTTATCATTACTGTGCATTACTTGGTTAACACTATTATGCACCATTGGTTGGACAGCATTCCTTTAAATGAAGGAGACATTTTGTCCTTATGGCTCCATGTCTGACTCATCATGATACTATGTACCCAAATCTGCTGAATAAACTAAAGTATGTGGGAGCTATATCACCTTTGGGCATGGATGGATGTCTCTGTAGCTTAATTCAATCTTGTTTATTGTATTTTTTTATATCCTCCAGAAGCCATCAGTTAGACAAGTTATGTACAGATATGTGGCTTCTTTTCAATGGGAGCAAATTTGTCCTTTTTACTCCTCACAGCTAAGTTGCACAGAAATAATGGGTGCTGAAATGTCCACACTCCCTTTGCTTCTCTGCAGCTATTGAGCCAGCTGAGGTGCCTCTAAGTCAATGAAATGAGACAGTCGTGGCCATCTCCAGAATGAAAACATTTTCAATGTAGATCACAACTGAGAAAAAACGGACTGTAAACTTTAGTCTTCTAAAGGAATCCATACATGTGTATATATGACTATATATATATTTATGTCCTGTATAAACATTTCTATATTTCTGTGTTTTTAATGTTCTTTTATGAACATTGTTTTAAAAGGGCAAGATTTCCCAAAATGGAAAATTCTGGGTATTCCTTTTTACATTCTGCAACAGAACAGTGGGGTAACTGAATTCTCTAAAGTAGATAATTTCTGAAATATGAACTGATGCCTCAGGGTAAATATGAGATGTTATCTTCTAGAATTAAAGGCTAAAAAATGGGAAGTACTTTCTGTTGGCCAGTGTTTTGTAACTTTGTCATATCAAATATTGTGATGGATTTTATAATATCAGCATATGATCCAGGAATAACTTCTTTCCCAAACAACTGAAACACAAACAAAAGCAGAACTTTGCTGATTGATTTGTTATCATTACATCTTTATAGACTTACTTGTGTATGTAATATATATACAAGAAATAATCTAGCTCTATTGTTTTCTAACTTTAATGGTGAGCACTTTTCAACCTAGGCCACGTGATATCTTGCTTACTTTAATTACTATTGGCAATTATTATTACTGTTTTCCTGTGTTTGGAGTGATAGTGTTCAACAACCCTGTGCTGTGCCATGTACAGAATGAGAAGACAGAAAGCTCCTGTCTTCTCATTCCCTCAAAGAGGGATTCTTCATCTAAGGTCACATCACCTCTGTTTTCTCTCTTTGTAGGGAATTTTGAGGTCTTATTAAGGAAAGGGCACTTGTGTGAAAATGTTGATTTCTTCTGTCATGTGAATGAGAAGATTTTAAGCCTTGATGTATCTGATTTCCAGGTGATAAAAGAGGCTGTGGAGATGCACTGGTGTGATGAGGGAGAAGTGACAAAAAAGTGATTGACAGATGAAAACTGATTTAGGGATTAAATGGATGCATAATCTGACCCCAGGCTAGGCTGGGAAGCATAAAATTAATTAAATGAGAAATTTTGGATTAGGAAAAAAATCAAAAATCAGCACTTTCTCATTCTTTTCAGAATATGGAGAAGAATGTGTTTGCTACTCTATTACCCAGAGAGGGGAAAGGATGTTGGTTGGGAGTTGGAGATCCTTGGAGACTTTGCTGCCACTGAGAGTCAGTAATAACAGAAGCAACTGCTTATTTTAAGGGCCTTTCCATACAGGGTTATCTGCTTTGTCTTGGTCATAAGTAAGCCTCTAATTTGACAAGGCACAATATTATATTGCTGAGACATAACAGGCCACTGGGCAGAGAAATCTGAAAAGATTCTTAAAAAGTGCCATGGTTTCGGAAATCTGGTTTATTTGTTTAGACAGTTTTACTGAGGAGTTTTTGATGTTGGTATTATTATTGAGGAATAGCTATGAAGTTATATCAGAAAGATTGGTTTCAATTTGTTTAATATTACTAATAGTACAGTATAATAAATAAAGACAGAAGTATTCCTGTGTATAAAAAAAATTAGTCTTCAGTTTTAAAAAACCCAGATTCTTTACTAAAAATACAGTGGTTGCGATTGAGTCATATATTTGAGACTTCATTAAAATTTATAAT
Organism: Eurypyga helias; assembly: GCF_000690775.1. Lineage (NCBI taxonomy): Eukaryota > Metazoa > Chordata > Aves > Eurypygiformes > Eurypygidae > Eurypyga > Eurypyga helias. The sequence goes on along the minus strand of NW_010242928.1, from coordinate 131,272 downwards.
ACTTACTCTGTCTTTAGCTAGTTTGTTACCAATGAACATACTGCTTATCTCTTGTAGTTTTTTCAGTATGTTGTGTTAGTAACTAGTCTTTTAAACCCAAGAAGGACTTTCAGCTACAACAGACATAATTTTGTGTATTTTGAAATACACAAAAGCAGCTTTTCCTGCTTTTCTGCCAGTTGGTCATGTTACCTTCTGAGATGGGTGGGTTTGGGTGTGGGTTTGGATTTTTTTTTTTTAATCAGCTGTTTTATTCTTTATGTGTTATGATCCTTATTAAAACACATATAGGCATAAACTAATATAGTGAATATCTAGGGCATTGAATGGGAGAGGGTCTTTCAAGACTGAAAACAATATTCTATTGTAAAATTCATTAACATTTTCAGAAAAAGTTGTATTGGTAAAGCTTATTGTTTACAATGATTTTCTGTTTCAGTATACTCTGTAAGCAAGAGAATTCTTTCTCCATTTAGATACCTCTTTGTAATCACAGTGGAGATTTGTTCTTGGAATATATGCTTCATATTTTATTTATAGCAAGTCCTAATAACAGCAGAACAATTCCCTCTGGGTTTCCATATTTCTACCATTATGATTGAGCCAGATATGTTAATCTGTAAAAAAATCAAGTCGTTTGCCTGGGTTTACCAGAGGCTTTCGCCTATTATTAGGTATTTAGAACACACAAAGGTGCATTTTTCAGGCTATACGGGAAAGTTTTTAATTAAGTCATAGGTCAAGAAAACTAGTTTATTTGGTGAAATAATGGTCTGGAGGAATTGCTATTTTTACATTTCTTGTGAAGTTGAAGAGAACATTTTGTCCCTAGTTCTAAAGCTCATCCCTTTCAGAGATGCTGTTTCAGAAGATTCTTTTGTTCCATTCTCACTGGAAATCACATTGGTTTATGGGCATCTTGAATCTGACAAGTTGTCTGTTTTCATAAGATGTTTGTGTTTTCGTAGTTTACTGTCATATCAACAGGATTAAAATATACCTGGAGTTTTATAGGTTGAACATTCTGATCTTTTTGATGAGTTCTACTTTTACAGCAAGCTAATAAAATTATACCTCATAAAACATCTATGATGGAGGCATATATTAATATCCTACTTTTATTGCCTTAGTCATATGGCAACTAAAAGACATGGCAAAGATCATCCAGTAAGTATTGGTGGAGTCAGTCTGCTGTTGTCAAAACAACATTCCTAGCAGTAATAATGGGATCAATTGCAAACCAGTGTTCTAGCTCCTCCTTCTCTTGAGAAATGTTTGAAATAAACCTGCAGATTTTAACAGATTTTGAAATAAAACAGTGAGTAAAAGTGATTACTAAAAATGTTGAAAAACACTGGCTGTCATTCAACAACAATTCTGTTAAAAGGCTTTTACATATCTCACACATTTTTAGAAGCTAATAGAAGGGTTCTTTACTGTAGATAAAACCCACAATGAGTAAGAATTAAGAAGCAGGGATGAATTTAAGCTTACCTTAGTTTATTAATTCTTGGTGAATACCAAGGCATCGGAAAGTCATTTCAGGTTTATATTGATGCAAGTTATCCACCCATTTGAGTGGATAAAAATAGTTTGTGTCTTATACATCATTCCTATTCCCTGATGCGGCTCTTCTCATAGGAGAAATCGAGAGAACAGCAACAGGTATGGGCACTAGGGCATGGAGGCATGTGTTGTACTGTGGTACCTCTTATACACAGGAAAATAAGTTGGATCAACATTAGGCTGGAAGATTTTCCAGAAAATAAGCTAATGGAATCATCTAAATGCCTGATATTAGATCAAAAATAGTTATAGGCATAAAGTGGAATATTAATCCTTAAATTACATTTAAAGCTGTGTTAGCAGTATTAAGATAAGAGCATTTTCCCTTTGTAACTGTGTGCTACAGTGAGCATCGACCTCTTGCCATCTGAGGGTGTGATCTGATGTGGTTGGGGCACCCAATTTGATGGATACTCCACAGCCAATGTAGAAAGGTTGATAGTATGCATCGACAGCCCTACTGCAAATGTTCTGTGTGGTAGCCTGATGCGTGTACAGAGCAGCTCTACAGTGTGTGCCTGGTGAGGTTGACTTGCACATAAGCAGAAACTCTACCTGGATATGTAGGTGGTGTAAAATACCCGTCATTAGCTCCCAGTACATCAGCTTCCCATATCAGAGAGAGGAGCTGCAAGGACACTCAGTAACATCATATTTCATTTCAGTTTTATTTTACTGGTATTAGCAATGATTCCAGGTGAACCAGATTCTAACTCTCTTACTGTGCAAACCATTACAGTCTCAGCATTTACCACTCCATGATCCTTCCTGCACTTAGGAGATAGTCGGTTAATGCAATCACAGCTGAGTGGCAAGTGTTGCGCATCAGATACCTACTGCAGTCTCAGTGGGTGACATTGTGCCATGAATATTAAGAGCCACACCATCGAACAGGGAAACACCACAGACTCCAGCGAAGCTGTGTCAGCTAGCAACAGCTGAGAGCCCAACTCTGTGATTTTACAGGTCTTGGCTATATATTTAAAATACTGTCCATTCACCTGATCTATGGAACATGTTTGCACGAAAAAACTGCATTTAAGTGTATGTGAAGAAAGTAAGGCATTTCTTTCTCAAAAATAATACTTCGTTATTCCTGTCACTTCACACTGATGACTGTTAAATAGCTTTTGTTTGTCTCTTCTCTCTGTCTTAAAACTTAATGTTCTGCTTTTACTTCTGCTTCAGTATTGTTTCTTCACCATGTCTTGTAACCCAGTTGCTTTGTCTGCTAGTGCCTCAAACTTGATTTTTTGTTAATTTTTAATCTCTTCTTTGCTCTGCATTACTTACTTTTAATGTCTGATAGATCCTGGCAGTTTTAATTCTAGTTTGCTGCTTAAGGAAAATAGAAAGTTTTGTTTACAGAATCCTTAATTTTACAAGAAAAATATTTATCAGAAAGTTGCTATTTCATAAATGTTTTTATTTTTTGAGATTAATATGTATCAGTATTTTATTCTTTCATCCTAAAGATTGGAAAAAGTGAAAGAAAAGCAGTAAGTTATTCTCATTTTGTTTAGTAAGAAATTTCAAATTGAATTGAAAAACTGTATAGACAGTAACATACCCTGGTCAGTGGTCAACATCTGGCTTGAGACATGTCACCTCCAATTGCAAGCAATGGCAGCACTTTTGCTTGCAGGTTGATCAATATTTTATCCGAGTTTATTTTTCCCTTTAAAGCTACTGACACTCTACTTAGGCCTTTGAGGTCATTTGAACTGACTGTGTTCCATGATCATCTGAACAAATTCATGATGCTGTTCTGGATAAGATGATTTCCTTGTTTTGCTCTTCTTGTGACCTAAACTCAGTGCTGCACTTACAGTGTAAATCTACTTTCAGATGTGCAGTCTGGGCACCAGAAAGGAATGCAGGTCCACTTTTTTCAGAGTTAGAATCCAGTTTTTGAAATATGTATCTTAGCAATTGCCTGACGACTGGGTAAGATTAATTTGAATCAGCCAGCTATATTCTGAATTGCATCTTTGAAGATTTTCGGAGATTTATCATTTCAACAAAGGGTGTCTCAATGTGACAAAACTCCACAAATTATTTTAAGTGAAAAGAATACCTGCTCATTTTTTGTTAAATTTTAACCCAGTAATTAGCCTAATATGTATTTGTAAAATCCTGATTTATATGAATCACTGTAAAAATTGTTTGTTACCTCTTACATAGTGTTTCAAACACTTCAGTTAAATGTTTCAATATCCTTGCAACGCTATTGTGTTGATATTGTTCAGTAGCATTTACAACTCACCTGCATGTCTCAAAATGGATGCTTTATTGTCCAGATCTTTCTTTGTGAAACATTGCCTATGGAATGTCTTGTCACAGAACAATCTAAACACAGTGAGGCTTATTATTTCCATAACATCTGTCTTTTCTACTATAGAACAGATAAACAATTATGTCTTTAAAAAAAAAAA
>NW_010242928.1:81128-127240 GCF_000690775.1 Eurypyga helias | reverse complement strand
AGAAAAAGATCAAAAAAAAAAAAAAGAGGAAGGGGGGGGGGGGAACAAAACCATGCAGCTTAGACAGCAGTAGCTAGCTGTGCTACATGTATGTCAGAGGAAAAGGTCTCTCCCACAGTGCAGCTGGTAGGGTTCACACTTTCCTTTCTCATTGTACAAGAGAATGCTATATTATTTCTATTACAAAATGATTGTCTGAGGGGGAAAAAAAGAGATAGCAGACTCTCCCACCCTCCCCTTTCCATGCATGCAAGGCTTTTCAATTGTGCTAGGCAGTATAGCAGAAGGATTTTTTAAATTAGTGTTTTGTTTTAGCAATGGTTGCTGATGTGTACATGTAATACAGTTTAATCAAATCCCAAATGCTGAAGACCTTTCAGCAGTATCTTAGGCAGCACTGTGCAATGCTTATTCCACTTGAAGTGGCCACTAGGGAGGTACAATTAGCTGTTCCCATGGAGAAGTTTGTTATACTAATAAATAATAAGTAGTGTAGGTAGAGATGGAATCAATTAAAGATATTTTTGACCATCTAATGGTTTATGGGAATACTAAATAATTGACAACAAGTTTTGACTATGTGTTCCATAAGCATGTTTTATTGTAACTAAAGTGTGACCACAGAACAAGGAATGCCTCTGAGCTGACAATCATAAAGCTTAACTTTTACCACTTTCTTAAACATCACTGCTCATAATGTTCACCGTTAATCTTTTCTAAAGAGTTAAAATATAGACATAAATGTATATATAGTCCATGCTGCAGGAAAGCTCATTTTCCTTATATTTAAAAAAAAACCCTAAAAAGATACTTGAAATGTTAGGAAAGCGAGAAGTTATTGTTATCTCTATTTTCATGTGCTCACTTGAATAACTCAGAATTTATTTTGTTATTTAAGACTGATTTGACAAACTTATTCAAACCATAGCTTAATCACTTTTATTTGTCTGAAGTAAAAATATTGACATAGATTCAAACCAACACCAGCTCTAGCCATCCCTTTGGGGAGAAAAAGGATTTGTTCAGTAGTATTTGCTAAAGGCAAAATGCAGAAAATATAAAACCAGATTCACCAGCCCTTTAAGTCTGATTTGTTCCACTCCAACAACAGCTCGTTTTTTGAGGTTTCACCACCATTAGAGAATTCATGGATGACCTGAACATTGTCATAGTTCTTATACCACCTTTTTTCCCCTTCTTATGTGTAGAGAATTTAATGGAAAAGCAGTTATAGGCATAGGTATTTGAAGTCAGAAAGTTTTAGGACTGAAGCTAAAGTGAAAATATGCAGTATACAAAAAAACATTATTCCCATTACACTTCAATATTCCTCAGGAACTGCTGAAGAGCCAAAATACGGTGGTAGCTGGCAATGGTTCTCATTTTTTAAATTAGGGTACTATCATAGTAGTATTATTATATAAATATTACTAACAATAACAATAACCACTATAACAACAATAACAATAATAACAATTAATAATATTTTAGAATATAATGGTAGTAAAAGTTGAATGTCTTGTTATCTATGAAGGCATAAACCAAAGTAATTCAGTGACTGATAGTGACTTGGATGAAATCATGTTTTCAATAATAGTATAAGAAGTTCTACCTGTGTTCATTTTGTGAACAAATATATCCACTAATGAACATTATTTCTGCACTTAGAAAGGATTTTTTTAATAGTTGTTATTATTAGCCAGGTTTCAATGACTTAACAAAGGGATACAACTTCGAATCTTTTATCCAATGTAAAGCAAGTACTATGCACATGACATTCCCTCAAAGAAAGGCAGAACACTTTAGGCTACCCAAAGTTACCATTAATTTCAAAGAAAAAGTATTGAATTTTTTTCAAAGAGAAAACTATGCAAGTAAGATGGAGAGTACCTTATTCTTTATCTCCAATCACCTGAGAAATTTTTTCAATATTTACAAACACTGCAAGCTGTACACTAATTTTCTATGTAAAATAATGTTCTTTATGAGTTGCTCCCAGAATCTCTGGTGATTTTAGGAGACATGGGTGCACAGAATCATTTGCCATCCAAAAAGGCTATAACTGTGTGTCACTGAAACGCTACACTTGAACCTTGACAAAGCTAGATTATATGCTTAGGTAGAAAAGAGAGGGGCAAAGGGTGTTTTACAGTCTGCCTAATTCCTACCATCCTGTCCCTTTTCCAGTGTTGTCTTTTATCCTTCCTGCTAAATTCTGTTGTCTCCTGAACACATGTACATAACTTTCAACTTGACTAAAATGGAATTGATTCTGGTAACTGCAGCAAAAAAAGTTTGCTCTCTATTCTGCCTCAAATCATGGATATGCTAGACCTCCTCAGTTGAGGCTAGAATATTATACATCTGTACACCTATATAAATGTCTTTACTCTCTCCCCGAAACAGCTATATTAATTTAGTTGAAAACTTTGTCTCTATTTGTTCTTTTAGACTTAGTAACAATATTCACTCTCTTGACAGTGTGGAAAGTAACCAGTAGCAACAAGTACATTATTGTTCTAGTTCACATTAGGAGAGCACTGGTCAAATGAATCTCCTTGTTGTCCAACTTGCTTTGTTTCACACAGCTAAGTGCCCCAGAGCACATAAACAGGGTTCCTTTTGGGTAAAACAGTGGAAGATGATCCCTAGGAATACACCCAACACACTTCAACTGCTAATCGGTGTTCAGCATATGGGACCAGACTAGAGCTTTTCCAAGCATTGATACAGCCAGTAGATTTCTAAACTGCCACTACACTGTAGCAAATTGGGCATTAACCCATGGATTTCAAAATAGTGCTGAACAAAAGGTAAAATTTCTTTCCATAAAAAAAAAAATATGGCTTTTGAGAAATGGAAGGAAATAGGAACTGTGTGCATGAGCCTCTGTCAAAGTAATTAAGATGTTCACGTGTGTTGTGTACTTTAGCTTCCTTTCAATGCTCTTATTAGAATAGGGGAGATACTTTTGTGAAGAGTCATGAGAAACAAAGGCAACTGATCTTTTAATGTTGCACAATTTGTCTAGACCTGCTGTGGACTCAGGAACTCATGGGTTCATGGTGGCTACATTTTCTCTTTCTAGGCAGTGTGCTACACAGGAGGACTCTGCAAGAGCTAACAATAGTGAATCCCTTGTGGCTTTGTATTTGATACTATACTAACTCATGGAAACATGATGGATAATATGTACTGTTTTAGAAAATCATCCCCAACTGGACCCCACATGCCATTTCTTGATGAGAGCATGATATTGTCAGTTTTGGAAAAATATTACTTTTTCTATTTGATTTTTGCTCCCTTTTCTGTTGTGCCATGAACTACATCAATGTTTTATAGAAAAGAGAAAGTTAAGGTTTCTACCACATGCCCAGGAGCATGCTGATCTATGTGCTTTCCCTTTTATATCTCTAATCACAAATCCTGTTCTCTCATACATGTTACTTCCCACCAGTATGTTCTATTTAGTGATGGATGGTTAGAGTTCTGGTACCCTAAAGCTCTGTTGAGCCCCTGTGAATACAGAATGCTGCAATTTCAGTCCAGTTACCTTGAAAAGCTCTTTTTGTTATTGATCCTGCAGGTTTCTACCTGTTTTCTGATTTCTGTCAAACCTCCTCCCGAGACATTTTGCTCCAACCATAAGAGGAAGGGTCATGGCAGACTCATTGCATTACAGTAAACTCTTCTCTTCAGACTTGTATTTACTCTGGATTAGTATCATGCTGGAAAAATATTCATGCTATTCTCCAGCATTTAGAATAAAAGTTAACTCAGAATTTCGGTATGGCACCTCTAGCAAAAAGGGGCATAATATCCTGGTGTTCTAGATACCTAAGTCTCTAGTATAATTGATACAGCACTTGCAACTTATCTTTAGAATTAATATGCCAGTCTTTGGTTAGTTTGTCTGTTTTGTGAGAATGACTAACCTATGCATTTCTCTGGAGCCAAGGGGAGAAACAGAGATAATACTGATCCTATTTAACACAACTGATAGAACTCTGTTGAGTATCTGGAGGCACAGGGTTCAGAGCTTGTTTAGGAATCATTTCAAGAATCTTTATGGTTATACCACATGGAAAATCTATTTTTCACTATTAATTAAAAAAAATCAATTAATCAGTTTTTAAAGTCATGTTTTCAGTGAACATTAAAATGATTGAATTTATGGATGGGAATATTGGTGGAAAAACATTTTGAAGTTAAGGAGTATTGAGATAAGTTGAATTTTGAACTGGAATGGGTAGGTTTCCTCACACTGAATATAGTTCCAAATATTAATTTGGGATAAACAAATAAAGCTATATGACAATCTTCAGCTGAGCCAAAAAATCTCCATATATGTGAATTTATGAAACTTACACTCAAAAATATGAGCAAGTGAGAATCTAGGAAATGTGGCTCCATTGGTATGGATCTCATGCAAATGAATTGATTTACAAAAAAATTCTGTCATTTTCCAGAAATTGTTAATCATAGATGACTAAGTACTTAAACATTTATCTAGTTCATTGTTATACAAATATATGACAAATCTATGCTTAAAATCAAAACTGCCACTATCCGAGTAATTAGACTACTTCAGTAACAGCTACAATCCAGAAAAATGTATGGTTGAGAAATACCCAGAAATGGATTTGGGTTTGGACTGACCTAACCTGTTAAACTGATGAATTGTAAAGTCACCATCAGTAGAATTTAAGAATACCTGGACTTGGAGCTGCAACTTATGTTCCAAGAAGAATACTGTGTCTCCATCTTCTGGTCAGCAGTATAACCCTCTGCCTTCCAGGAGCTGGGGCATGGTAACCAAGGCCCAGCAGACTGTTCTCTCTGTTGTCATTGGTGGGTAATTCATTTGAAAAAGATCTCATTCTCGATACTAAAAGAACTTTGAAAATGACAGTGACCAAAGACACACACTTCATAGTTTATAGCATAAATAAACATTTTTATTCTGTTATTTTAAAATCTGGTTTGTTACAATGCCCATTTTCCTTTCAAAATGGGTTAGATTTATACCACTGGGGGAAAAAAACACTGAGTGTTACTGATTAAATTCAAATTTGGAGAAATTTACAATTAATTTCTTAAAATCATTAAGAAAGTGTTCAAAAAATAAGAATGACAATTCAGAAAAAAGCAAACCCAATGTTCACTCAAAATGTGATGATTTTGAGTGATTTGTTCAGGTTAAGGTATTAGGTAGAGCTATTAATAAGAAAAGAGGTGTAAACATATCTTGACCACAGTATAGGCTCATTCCAAGGCACAACTGGAAGTTTTTCACTTAAAACAGAGTTGTGATTCTGTTTGGATTGGTTTCGGTCATGAAAGGCAAAAAGTATTCTATTTAAGTAAGTTTCAGATTTCCTCTCAAAGTGGCAGAATTTGTGGTGTCAGAGAGAATGCATTCATCTTAACTGGAATGGTTAAGATGCTTTTCAGAGAAGATGATAGAAGTTGAAAATCATGCTTCATGTCTCTGAGGCTTTGAGCAACCTGGTCTAGTGGAGGGCGTCCCTGCCCATGGCAGTGGGGTTGGAACTAGATGATCTTTAAGGTCCCTTCCAACCCAAACCATTTTATGATTCTGTGATTCTGAATGGGAATTCGGATCTAGGTCTTCTATATCTTAGACAATTTTCAGACCTGCTTCAAAAATGTTATAGAGTTAATCTGGTTTAATCAATATGTCTTTCTGAAAACTAACAGAAAAGCTTCTTAGAGGAGTTTTTGTGCCTGCAGTTCGTTATCCAGGCTATCTGGGGATAAGTGAGACTAACACAGTAGCTACTGCTTGATATAAACCAGATGTAACTTCCATGTGAGTCCCTTTAATCACACCTGTCAGTCTAGTCATAACCAGGCACTGGTCACTCTTCTTTGCATAAAAGTTTCAGAGGAATTCCCTTTACCTCTTTTTTTTTTTTTTTGCTCTGGAATACAAAATTAAAACTGACATTTTTCATCAAATGAAATTCTGTTTGTCACTGTTATGTTACCAGTTGGAAGATTTCACTCATTCCTCTTGAAAAACAGTTAAAAAAACCCAACCCAACAGATAAAGGTTGGAATACAATTACTATTTTTCAGACATATGAAAAACAGGTTAACTAGGAGTTCATATTAAAGATTATAGGCATATTAATCCTTGTGCTCTAGTGAAAGGGAATGATTTAGGGATTTCACTGAGATTAAAACCTTCATCAGATATCTTTATTCTGATTTTTTATTTAAATTATGATTTGCCCTTGTGCCAGGGACTTGATGTCAGAATCAACTTTTGGATCATATCTTCAACTGGCATAAGCAATGTAGCTCCATATCATTTTACATTTATTGCAAGAAAACAACTTATAGCAATACAAGAGTGTTTTAAGATAGAGTAAAAAATCAAAAGCTGTCATGAAAGTTTACTGAACAATTTTTAATCCAAAGCTGGGCTGAAGTGGTAATGAACTAAAACGTCCCACTTACAGCTGCTGCAGCTTTAAACAATGAAAGCTGCTGTAGTTTTTCATAGCAATGAAATTATGATATGAAGCAGATGCATCTGTAGTGACACTGCTAACACTGATTTCAACTCTGTCACAGTTGTGTAGAAGTAGCAAAATTACAATTTTATTTATTGAAAGAGTAGGATACCTAAAGTGAAGTTAACAGTAGTTTGACTAAATTGTATGTTACAACTTCATTTTTTACATTAAATATGTAATTTAGGTGCTTTATGTACTGTTTATCACGGCAATGAAAATGTAGTCAGAATGAACTTCTCTAGGCTGTTAAACTGCCTCTTATTAGCATTGAAACTATATTTGCAGCACATTATCTTAGGCTATTTTTTTTTTTATAAGGAAATTGCCATCAAAGCATAGTTAATCTGAGTTGAATTAGATTATAATTGGAGTCCTTATGAATGGGGATTTAAAATTATTCTGCATTGTCATAGAGCAACAATACATTATTAGGATATTAAAAGTAGTTGGCAGCAGTATCATAAGAGTACATTTCGTATTAACACTTTGTGCAAAGTTAACTCTGTTTATTTTTTTTTTGTTTGCACATCTTTCCAGCATCCCCTGCTATAATAATCTGCAGAAACGTCAGTGCATTAAAGGTTTTTCAGCTTTAAAAATGCATCACAGATTAAGATATAGCTTAAAAAAAGGAGTCTATCTGAAGCCTTTTGAAGTCAATTGAAAGACTGTGACTTCAATGAGCTTTGGATGGGGCCCACAATGTGCTTGTTGCAAAGTAACAGCTGTGCAGGCCTTTGTTTGCAGGAGAATCAGAAGTCTTACATTTGATGGTCGGGATACAGCAAAAAGCAAAAAAGAAGAAAGATGGAGGCAAAATAATACATAGCATTTAAAAATGGAAATGAATGCTGTTTGTCTTAATTAGGAGATGCATCATAAGCCTTTGGCTTTCATTATTCAACTGAAAACATTTAAACAAAAAGCATCTGAAGAGGTCAGGGTGTTTCTGTGAATTTTTTGCAGAAGGGCATATAAGCACCGTCTTGCAACCAAAACGGAGTAACGTCTTCACAGCTCTTTGATATACAAAGAAAGAAGAATGGCAGATCTAGTTGATTTTTTTTTTTCTTCTCTAACATGCACATTTGGGGTGTGTTTTTTACTTCTAGTTTACAGCAGAAGGAGGTACCAATGACTCAGAACTCAGTTTCTTGGGGGGTAAAATGCAAGTACTTTTTCATGTGACATATGATTACGTGTTTGGTAACCTTTAGAAGTAGTTAACACGGCAAACATTGGCATAATGCAGTAAAATCTATGCACAGCGAGTAGAAATAAATGTGAGAAATCAACATTGTGAGATAAAATCTATTTGAATAAATAGGTTTTCCAACTGATGCTTAGTAAAATCTTACATACATATATATCTATCTCTATATATCTCTATATATCTTCTTTACCTTAGTGGGCATAAGTGTGCATGGTATTCCAGATAAGGTCTTACCAGTATATAATCACTTTCCTGTCTCTTCTGGAAATACCTTAACTGTAACACCTCCACTTTACATTTACATTTTCTTGGCTGCATCACAGTGGCTGCATATAAACTCCAGGACACCTGTGCCCTGTGGCACGCCACATGGTGGTCCTAGCCTCCTCATAATTCTGACAGACTATCCAGCCAGAGTACAGTCTAGATGAAACTGCTGACACTAATGCTAACAGCACATCTGAGGACTGAGGACAACTGTTGTTACCCTGTTAACAACCTCTACGGAAGTGGCATTTGCAGATAAATGCTTCTAGGCCTTATGAATGTAAAGAAAATCTTCTAAATAGTAACTGAATCTACACCAATGTTAAGGCCAAGCAGGCTGCAGACATGAGTGTAGAACTGTGTGTGTTCCAGTCCTCTGTTAATTTCTATTAACTGTGAAGACAAAGATTAAATGTCTTGATGAGCTCATGTAAAATACATTGGTAATTGCCTAGTCAAACCATAAAAGAAATGAGATTAGGAAACGGTTGGCTTTTACAGAATCTGAGAGGTTTTGTGCACTAAAATTTTACAAAAACAAAACAAAATGTTGCCACTATTCCTGGTTTCACTGATCAAATGTTAGTATTTTGAGAGGGCCTCATACATAATGGCTTTGAGCCTTTTTATGATGGTATGTAATCTTTCTGAAAAACTCAGTTTCAGTTGAATTGAATTATGGAAAATTCTTGGATCTGTCTTCTTTTCTGTGTACTCCCAACATCTTGTTGAATATTACTTTTCACTCAAACATATAATCCCCAAAGAATATGTTAAAAGATATATATGTATCAGAAGCACACAAGTAGTTTGTCTGGATACAACAATACAAAGTTAAGAAAGATTGTACTGTGCAGAGCATGCAGTCATTAAAAGCACTTTGACACTCTGAGGATTTTTTTGGCTAATGTCTCTATTAAAGGGCATCACTATTTCTTCATTCATTACCTGAGCTGGAGAGTGCATGTTAACTTTCTCTACAATTATTGCTATGCTTTCTTAGGTATGGGAAACAAATCCTATACTACAACTTGCGTTTCCCCAATTCTGAGCTGGTGGCTTCTACTCCTTTGTGACTGCAGCAGCAGAGGGGAAGGCATAATGCTGTCTCTCTTCTTCATGCAAAATTTGAAAATATGATTTTTACAACAAGATTTACTTTTTTTCAATTTCTATCAGCTTTGGAAGGCTAAAGATGGCAAAGGCAGGAATATTTTAAGAGGTTTATTTGTTTCATGTTACAAATATCTTACTATAAGTAGGTGCTGTAGTAATGTGCTTCTAAGCTTTTTAATGTATTATCAATGTGAGCCTAACTCTGGGATAACTTCTCTGCAGCTAAGACTTGAAATAACAAGCTTCTTAGAGCATTGAATCAGGGCAAAAATATTGGAAATTCCATTGTGTATATTGTGCTTGCAAAACAGTCTCGGCTCCCTGTAATTTAGTAACAGTACCAGGCAGTTTCTTTGATCTTAAAGTTTAAATGTCTCTAAAGAAAACTTTGTTTAGCATTGTTGGGTTTTTTCCGTTTACACCTGAAGTCACTGTCTTTGTTTTCCTGTTAAATGTTCAATAGAAAATTAATGTGTTTTGAATAAGGCATATGTGCATCTATTTGCCCTTGCATTATTTATTAATAGAATTTATTTATTTATTTATTATTTTCTAAACAAGGAAGAAATGCTTTTTCCTGTGAGACATATTCTCCAAATAGATTAATACTGTTCATTTCTTATGTTTAGTGGGGAGACAGATATATATGTAGGCATCAAATCACCTAAGCTCAGTGGGTCTTCAGGACATTCATAAATATTAAGGCCCAATCTACAAAGAAATTTAGAAAATGAATAAAGTTAAGGGATCCAGGAGCAGAATCCACTGCAATTTTTCACAGCAAGTGGAGTTTTTGTTGACCCAGAAGTGGAATTACAATACCCAAAATGCAGTCAGCTAAGCTGATGTGGAATGACTGTTCAGTGACCAAGCGTGCCTGGAACAACACCATACTTTGAGAAACCTCTCCCTCATAGAGTCATAGAACCATAGCGTAATTTGGACTGGAAGAGACCTTTAAAGATCATCTAGTCCAACCACCCCTGCAACAAGAAGCAGGGACATCTTCAACTAGGTAAGGCTACTCAGGGATTTCCAGGGATAAGGCATCTAACACCCCTCTGGACAACCTGTTCCAACGTTTCACCTCTCTCATCATAAAAAATTTCATCCTTATATCTAGTCTGAATCTACCCTCTTTTACCTTAAAACTGTTACCTCTTGTCCTATTGCAACAGGCCCTGCTAGAATGTTTGTCCCCATCTTTCTTATAAGCTGCCTTTAAGTACTGGAAGGCTACTACTAAGATCTTTCCAGAGCCTTCTCTTCTCCAGGCTGAACAAGCCCAACTCTCTCAGCCTGTCCCCATAGCAGAGGTGCTCCAGACCTCTGAGCATCTTTGTGTCCCTCCTCTGGACCTGCTCCAACAGGTCCATATCATTCCTGTGCTGAGGGCCTCAGAGCTGGATGCAGCACTCCAGGTGAAGTCTCACTATAGCAGAGTAGAGGGGCAGGATCACCTCATTGACCTGCTGGCCACACCGCTTTTGATGATGCCTAGGATACGGTTGGCTTTCTGGGCTATGAGTGCACATTGTCGTCTCATGTCCAGCTTTTCACCCATCAGTACCCCCAAGTCCTTCTCGTCAGGGCTGCTCTCAATCCCTTTGTCCCCCAGCCTGTATTGATACCATACCAAGCCAGACACAGGACTTTGCACTTGTCCTTGTTGTTCCTCATGAGGTTCACATGGGCCCACTTCTCAAGCTTGTCCAGGTCCCTCTGGATGTCATCCTCAGGCATGTCAGCTGCACCACTTGGTTTGCTGTTGTCTACAAACTTCCTCAGTGTGCACTTCATCCCAGCATCTATGTGGAGTTGTTCAGCCTGGAGAAGAGAAAGCTCAGGGAAGACCTTATTGTAGCCTTTCAGTAATTAAGGGGGGCTTTTAAGAAAGATGGGGACAAATTTTTAGCGGGGCCTCTTGTGATAGGGAAAAGGGTAATGGTTTCAAGCTAAAAGAGGATAGATTTAACGTAGATAAAAGGAAGGTTTTTATGATGAGGGTGGTGAAACACTGGAACAGGTTGCCCAGAGAGGTGGTAGATGCCCTATCCCTGGAAACATTCCAGGTCAGATTGGATGGGGCTCTGCGCAACCTGATTTAGTTGAAGATGTCCCTGCTCGTTGCAGGGGACTAGATGGACCTTTAAAGGTTCCTTCTAACCCAAACTATTCTATGATCTTAGCATTCTAAAATGTCTTATTAGATCAACAGGCTGCTTCTTAAAACAGTTTCTTCATTGCCTTCCTGAATGCTAGAAAACATACATGAATCCTGCAGGCACATCACAAGGTTAGACAATTCTACATCAAAACAGCTGAGAAGAGTAAACTGAAAATGTAAGTGTATACCAAGTTGTCTTGGTAAGTTTTATAGAAAACAGGGATACACAGGACATTTTTCTATATTGTCATTGAGTGGACAATGACTACAGAACAAAATGTTACACACCTATCTGGGCTACAACAATACAGAGAAAATGTACAAGTGCTATTTTGAATTACACACATTAATAGGTCTGATGATTTTTCTGATGATCCCTAAATACAGAAACAGACTGTGTTTTCATCACTACTGAGATCAGACTGCTGGAACTTTTGAGTGACTATATACTAATTATCTCTCTAGTGTCCTACCTGTTCTTGAGCTGGTGACACCACTTTTGTTTCCTTTCATTGCACCTCACTTTTCTGTTATTAAGAATGTATAAACTGAAGTGAAAACAGAGGGACATTTCTTTTTCCTTTATTGCCTACTGTGTAAACCAGATTTTTTCAAAGCAATAATAATTTAATGAATATGTGTTATAAAAAGCTTAAAATCATTATTTTCACAAACAGAAAATAAAAACTGTTTTCATGCAGTTATTGGGTTCACCATCAGAAAAGTTACACAGAGCAAAAGAAGGATGCCAGGTTGTCCAGAAATTGTGTTAAATATCTTGGAATTTAATAGAAAATTATGTTTTTCCAAGGATTTCTGTGGATTTTTCAAATATCAACACAGAAATATAGTTTGTGGACCCTATTTCCTGTGTTCAGTGTTTAAGAGCTGTGTTACAAGATGTAGCACAGAAACAAAGCAATCGCTTTTGATCAATCTGACTTAATTTATGGCAAGCAGTCTGTGATCACACACATGGAGCCATGTGAAAATGGAGAGATATTTAACATTCAACATTGCCAGCAAAAATGATTTTTACAATAATTTTCCAGATTCCTTGAGAGGCCATATAATTTTGAAGTGATGAAAAGATAGTTTAAAGATGAAAATTTTGGTTCTAGTAAGCTCATCACTTTGGTGGAAATGCTCCACCAAGGTGCTCAAATAAGCTGTTTCTTTCTAAAGAAATAGATGAATGTGTGAATATGAATAAAAAGGGAAATCCCACTTTTTTTCTGCACATGTTAAAGTCATGAATTAAAAAGATATCTCAAACTTTCTTTTAAATGGTATATTTCACTGAATTGTGATAACAATGCTGCTGTTCAGATAACACCATTATATGCTTTTCTGTGGATATTGGAGTTAAGGCTGGCTTTCTTTACAGAATCTAAGCCACAGTTTTAATTAATTTTTAAAATAGTTCAATTTACCTCAAAACATCGCAATTACTTTTAAGCCTTTGCATGATTTAAAATTTGAAGGTGAATAAAGGTAATGGGTTGAACAATACCAAATAGTGCCAAATGCAGGCTGATACTGACCCCATAGATCACCAAAGTCAGACTGAACGAGGGTTTTTTTTTTCAGCAGTCCTCGAGTTTAACCAATAGTGGACCACTCATTCTGTAACCAGAAAAAGTGCAAGACTTACAGAGCTGCTACTATGTAATATTTAACTGTGCATTGGCTGTCTTCGACCATTTTGTAGGATTCAGTTCAATCTTAGACTACCTTCTTGTTTTCCCAGAAAGGGCAGAAAATCTAAACTGTCATCTGAACCAGAGAAGTTCTTAAGATTTCCCTTCTCATATTGAAATAATATCCATGGTGAAATCTGTGATCTCCTCTACTTCTGGAAGACATTCTTAGGACTTTTAACTGCAATGGACTCTAGCTTGCTATAGGAGGTAGTTAAACATGTATGAAAGTTACTGACAATCATATGTAAAGGATTTACACATATTATCATATTTTATACAAAGCACAAAATAACAAAAACATTTTAAAATCTAAGCCTTTGATTCCAGTCTGATGTCAGTTTTTCACCATCCTAAATATCTATTAAAACAACAGCACAAATGTACATTATTTTAGTGGGATAATACAGGCTAGGTCAATTCCCCTCCTCCACGAGGGGAAGAACTCTTGTAGTAAGAAAAAAATTTCTGCAAAGCCTAGTTTTCCCTCATCTATTTTCTTTATTACCTTTATTCTCATGAACAATCTGAGTAAGTTTTCTGATTGATGGGACTGAATGAAAAGAGGAACATTGCTGAACATAGAAAATAGTGTTAAGGATGCAAACCTTTGGCGCTTTCCTCAATCCTGAAAGAATTGAAATTAATTGTAAAGGTCAAAGAAATTGACTCTTTTTTCCATACACTTAGTAGGACACTTTTTTTTCCCTGTGTTATTTGTAGTACTAACTATTCAGATCAATGGATTGCTAATTACAAACCGACTTTGGAAGGCTGCAGCACGCTTCTCAATGATTCATGTGTTTGCATTGATTTTTGCATAAAAGCAAAATCTAGCTGTACTATTTAGCACTTAGAAATTGGTCCTCAATGAACTATTTGGAGCTTAATAGGCTTGATAATACTTGGAAGCTCATTATTGTGTTTTTATCATTATTTCTTGGATTAAACTATATACATACACACATATGTATATATACACAACACTCACACTCACATACGGAGTTGTATTAAGCCAAAAGACAAGGTAAGCAGCAGCTTATGGCAGCAGACTGTATGCTTCATCTATGCCAAAGATGGGGCCTGGCTTTCTAGGCTGAACAGCAGTCTTTGTTTCCTACTTTACACAGCCGTCTTCCTCTCCTGCTGCTGCTAACACTGCGTGAACAAACAGGATATAACCTAGGGATGTGCAGCTTCTTAAAGAATGTCAGTCACTTTCCCACCTGTTTTTCCTTCAGGAAAGTGTAGGATAAAAATCCTCTCTGACACCCATCCTTTTCAATGTCCTGCTGCTTGCTTATCCCAGTGGAAGCAGGCCTAGAATCCGTGGGACAACGGGATGCTGAAGACCTACCTATCAGGGAAAGGGTAGTAGATGAAAATAGGTCCATGGGTGACAAGCAAGGGTGGCAAGTGGAATTACTGTGCTTCAGAAAAGTGCTGATGAAGACTACCCATGAAAAGGGGCAAGCTCTCAGAAACAGCAGGGGGAGAGAACTGTCACTACCCTGATCCACCACCCCACTAAAGCCTCACTTTGCTTCTCCAGCCTTTTTAGCGTTCTCAATCACTTTGCACCCAGAATATCATGGACCTTCATTGACCTCTGAGTTGCTAGCTCCAGTCTTACTCCAGAAACCCTATTCTCTCCCCCACAACCCATCTGTTCTGTCCGCTGAAGCCTCCACCGAATCTTTTTAGCCTCTTTCTCCCATCTGCTGTGACCCATATTGCTGCTTCCATAAAACTGATTCTGCCTACACTGCTGAGAAGACTTCAGCTGAGTTAGCATATACAATATGGATTGTTGGTGTCATATGGCCTATATGTGCATGTGCATATAAATAGATTTATTGTCTGGATACGCAGCCAGCAGTTCAGCCGAGGTTCCTACGAACATTCTTAACTTTTTGTCCATGAATACTTAAATATGAATTTAGGCACCTGCTAAAGTTCCTTGCAAAACTGGGAAACTAATATCCAGATGGTTGGTTACAAGATCTGTGTCTAAGATTCAACTTCATTCTCAATCTGTGGACATATTTAGGGCTATTGATGATAGATCTTTACTTCCAAATCCATGTAATAAATGCTGAGAGCAAGTTTTTGCGCTAAACTGCCAAGGTCATCCTGACTATTTCATCATATCTTTATTTATCGCAGTCAAGAGATTACTGGATATTTTTTTCACTCCATTTTTCAGTTCTGCTTTAAATTTTGCAGTATGTAAGTCTATATTTCTTCATGAGAAAAGGTTTTCTATTTAAAACTTCCAACACATCTGAACTCTTTAAGAGGATAGCAATCGTATTGACCGTTTAGCAAAACTTTGAAGCAAAATACTGATATTGTAGCGAATCCAGATTTAGTTTTCAATATTAAAAATTATTTCTACCTGTTCCTTGTGACTAGTACAGAACTTGCCCTAATCCAGAACAGAATCAATTAACCACAGACACACAACTGTATGAGATACTTTAGCAGACAGGTGGAATTGGACTAATTATCATACAAGGTTACACAGAAGGAAAAAAGACCTGCAGTCTCTCTAGGAGAATTACAAGCTTGTGATGGCCCCCTCCCTTTGCTGCAATTATCTCCAAATCACACCTGCCAAGCTGTAGGGAAGCATTCCCATGGTTTGTGGCTGAGAACACAGTCAGATAAACTGTTGTTTTAGTTGGATCACAAATCCTCCATACCTCCACTTCTTTCAAAGAATGTTGTACTGTAACTGTTTTTGTGGTAAAGAGACACTGTCAGTATAAAAATCACGTTAGAAATTAGGTGTGGGTTTGTGGTGTGGGTTTTTTTTTGTTTTGTTTTGGGGTTTGTTTTTGTTTTTGTTTTTGTTTTAATTACCAAGCTTTAGGGGGAGATACCATTGAAATAATTCAGCCTCAGAACAATTCTTACCATCATGGCTAAACATGAGATGCTTTTTCACCCAGATTTGGGAATATAGTTTCTCTGTTGAAGGAGGAGATCAGGATCTAGAGGGGAAATTGTAGAAGCATTTGTGCTGAATGAAGAACCTGCTCAGTTTATAAGCAAAAATGTTAATAAAAGTATGAAATTTCAAGGCTTAAACCTTTGGAGAGATAACTGAGTCGTATCTCAGAAGCAGAATGGCACCTGTTTTACTTGGGATTCTCAGCTGTGAATCTTAAGCTTCGACTGTAAGTCATCTTTTTCCTGGAGGCCATGAGAGAGCAGTCCTCTTCTTCACCTCACACATTTGACATTCTATCCTGTACCTTGGAAAAGATGGGCTGTAGAACATGGGAGAAAAATCTCCATTATCCTTCTGAAGTACCCTTATCACTGTTTGTACATGTGCTCTTGTTCACCATGGTTATAACTATTTGAATATTTTTTTAAGTAATATGGCCAGAACTGTGGAATCAAGCAGCCAAATTTTTTATGGCAGATGATTTCAGATGTTAAGAATCTAATTCTGTATGCCTGTAGTATATTGCTGACAAGTTTTCACTACGGTCTTTTAGAAGATGGAAAAATCAGATGTGAACAAATTATTTGAAAATAATGGAGTTTTAGAGAAAGTAGTTTGCAAGATCATTAACAAAAAGTGTTTATTTTCTTGAAAGAAATTGTGTTAATTGCAATTTCTCTCATTCACTGTGCACGTCTGCCTCAGTAAATGCAAAGACAGTGACAGGGCAGTGCTGTATGCAAGCAGTCAAACTCAATACGTGGGAGAAACAAAACGACAGCAGCTATTTGTGTGAGTGACTTTCACATGATCGTGCCATGTCCAAGGTTTGAATCTTAGCTGCAGAGTCCAGATGGTACCTGATATAGAGCCAGCGCTTTGATCTTGAGAACTGGCTCAGTGTTCCCAGAGATCTGGAGCTAAACCACTGGATGAAAGTTTTGAGATTTATGTTTGTGGTCAGAAGATGGTCTAAAGCACATTTGGAATCTGAGGGCTGAGATGCAGACATAGATACTATTTAATTATTCTAAAGAAGAATTATCAGAGGGAGAGTGAAAGGCAGAAAAGATTAAAGAACATTGAATTGCTCTTGGAAAAAATACTCAGATTTAATCTCAGTTATTTTTAGTAAATTATCAGGACCTATTTTCATTGTAACATAATTATCTTCAAGACATTAATTTATTTTACAGTGGTATTATACATACTGCACTGTTCATACAGTATTAACCTAAATATAAACATTTGTGTTAATTGAATCCATGGTGCCAGCAAATTTTAATACCAATCTTACATTAGACGTGATCTAATCGTCTCTGTTATATTGACTGATATCTGAAAATTAGTTTGATTCTACCATTAAGCTATTTCAGCAATTCATATCAGAAATGCTCAATAGAAGCCAGGTGATGTTATTGGGAAAAATCCCTTTCTTCAGTTTTTGTGTTATGAAGTTAGTTCAAATACAAAAGAACACCTAAGTCAGAACAGGGGCTGGTCCTATAATTTTACCCTTTATAATATCCTTCACTGTTATCAGGCCTCATATATCACTTTTGGGGTTTATTTTGCGGGGTGTGGAATTGCTGACAAAAGTATACATGGAATAGTGGCTTATAATGTAGGGTAGAGAGAAGCACAGCTGGCACTGTCACCATACCCCTTTTGGAAGCTGTTCTGAGAATTAATTGTGTCCAAGATGATGTCTGGAGATAGGTGAAGTAGTTCATCACGGACGAGGTGAGCGAGTAGTTAAGTAGTGTGAACAATCACAATTCCAGTTTTCAGTCACTCATCCTATTTTATTTGGCAGTGAAGATGTATCTAGTGAGCTTATGTCTGAGTTCCTTTGTCTTTGGCTTGGGAATTAAAGATGGGAAAGGTATGATAAAGGCAGACATGTTCTATATGGGATCAGTCGCTGACCCAGCTTTCCTGTCATGCTGTTTCTCCAAGGACACATGGAAATTCAGGGTTCAGAGAGTCTGAATAATCATGCCCCTTAGATATAATGCTTAGGGATATGTTTACAGTGCAAATTGCAGTGTAGTGGAAAGAGAACTGATTTTGTTTCACATGGGTTAGTTCAGGTACTCACAGCCTTGCTGCCACAGATGACAACCCTCTGCAACCCACCATACTGGAAAAGAAAATAACTGGCAATGAGTTCGTGCAATGAGTTTTATGTTTACTGGTTTGCTCTGAACTGTAAAACAAAGTTTGGGCCAGCTCTTCATTTGTCTTTTCCTACATCATTCCTCTTGTGACAAATCACAGTCAGTCACTGTCAGGCTTTTATCAAGATATCTAGGGATTCTCTTTTTCCAGATAGTGTGGTCATAACTGTCAGGACTGAAAGACTGGAGCAGGGGCAGACCTGTTATTCAAATGCACTACACTCTCTTCTCCTTCTTCATGCTCACAAAAATCCATGTTTTCCTCTTGAGTCCATGCTTCAGGTACTTGTCCTTCAACTCTGGTCCTCCAAGTTTTCAAAATCTCACCTGTTGCTCAAAACATAATATTTACCCTTATTCCTTTCAGTGTGTGAGTTCTTCATGGTGAAGCATGTCAGAATAAGTCATAGCTGTATTACTTTGGTGTGTGGATACAATCTACTTGATATATATCCTCTGAAATGTATGTCTGTAGGCTTATGGGAAAATTAATAAAACAGAAATTAAAACTGACAGCTTTGAAATGATGTGCTACCCTTAGCATATGGGCTACCTCACACGAACACTTTACAGGATTTGTATCAGGATTATGGACAGTAACTCAATGGGGGATAACTTCTGAACTATATTCCTAAATCTCATCTGACAGGTTTTGGATGCTGTATAATTCTTACAGTATTATAATGTCATGACAGTGATGCCACAGTCATCATTAAGATAGTCCTTTCCTTCTTAGTGCTAATTTTGTCTTATAATTACTTTTGCAGTGAAATTTCATATGCTTTTTCTGAGTAGACAAATGAGCTTCCTTAAAAAAATTAAATGCTTCATTCTCCATCAAGACACGTTTTGAAGATTCGGTTTCCTCAGAAATAGGCATATAGGATATCTCTCTATATCTGGAGAGAAAAAACAAAAACAATGCTTTATGCTCTGAGCTTTTAAAAATATACTAATAGTTTACAGTATCAACTTTGGCACCATTAGCAAAAATAAGTTAAAAAGAGGTGAAAACAGCATTAATTTTATTAGGATTACATACTAATTTAATTGCAGTATTGGTATACATTAAGAATCTTATGTCTTTAAGGGAGTGAAAGATTAGGATAGGTTTAATTACATAAGACAGAGAACAGGCTCCTCTGCTGTCCTCTGCCACATCCAAATCTAGACCAGTGGTTAAAGCATTGTCTTCGAATATGAAAATTATAGAAATTTAAACTGGAATACATGTCTGCTGGTGATCCTGGTTGATATTTTCTGCAGCGGTTGCCACTTTGCGATCCTTGCAATTTACTTTTCTACTCTTGGAAGTACCAGAAGTATGAGAAAAGAGATCCTGGTTTTCCATTTGAACAAAATATGATGTAAAATAAAATAAAACAAGTATTTTTGGCTTGCTAAAGAGAAAAGTTATTTTGAATTAGTTTTTTTGCTGTTTATATCAGTACTTTTTTTCCTGATTCTGGTGCCAAACACTTAAATGCCAATTGACTGTGCAGGCTTAGTCAATGTAGCTAGTTGTAGATGTAGATAACATATAAAAATCTGCTCAGATTAAACCAGTTCTAATTGTGACTTAGTTTAGCCAGTATAATTCTGAAAAGTAAGAGTAAAAATGAGGTGGACTAGAAAGTCCTGCTATTTAAACTGTTAACAGTGACTAGAAGGAGTCAGTGAGCAGCTGCCTACCCCATACACTGGTTATGGTCACACAAGGGGATTAAGGGGTGAATATCAAAGTCCTTCAGCCAAAGCAGCCACAGCCTGAAGTGAGAGCAGGTAAGTTGAAGTGAAGCAAAGGTCGCTTACTGTGGAATTAAAGCACAGTCTTCCCTTTTGCATAGCTGGTAACTGCCTTTGCTGACTTTATGTCTCTGGTTATATTTATACAATCTTCCTGAACAAGTCAGGTGTTGCCATTGGTCTGGTGTAAGGACAGTGGATGTCTTTGAGTTTTGACAACTGTTTCTACCTCACATAACAGCTCTTGGCTGATAAGAGCCTTTACTTGTATTTGCTTCTACTCGTGCTGTAACATCCACCAATCACGTTTGACAGTTACTTGTGCTCCATGCTTGTGCCCTAGGTAGAGGCTAGAACTAGCTTTGCAGGGTATAAGCTGTGTGTTGTACGGTTTGGAATACCTTTGTTCCAGAGTGTACTGTGATTGTTACAATATTCTAGAAACATGTGTTTGCTTTTTTGGAGACAGATTGCTGCTTTCAAAGACTAGCAATATCTACTTTCAAGCGATATGCTTTTATGATTATAAAATAAAATTTTTTCTTCACTCCAGATGCAATAATTTTATAGTTAGTAAATACAAATATAGCTAGACAACACAGAGCTGATTTAAATAAATGTGAATTTCTTTATGTTGGTGAAATTCCAGCCATTGTGCTGCATTAAAGTCCAAACTGATTATGAAGCTCTAGCAGAAGGACTGGGTGGGAAGAAGAAGGAAAAACAGCTTTCCTCAGGTCACATGCAGTAGCTGAAGAACCAGTTGATAGAAACTACATCCAAACTTTGCAAGTATCTGTGCCAAGAAGAGACCAGGAGGTTCTGCACAGCAAGGAATACTCTAGCTCTATGTGTATTCTCACTCACTTTCTGTTCAGAGCCATTGGCATAAGGAGATTCAGTGAATTTTGGCTGCCTACAATGTAGTCTACACTAGTCCCATAGGAATTCCCTTTGATCACGCATGTATATAGTACATCTTGTCTTCTAGCCTTGTTTTGTTGAGGAAGTATATTCGTACATATGTGAAAAGAAGTAAATTTTCAAATATATGGCTCATCACAAAATAGTGAAAGAGGCATATATGGGGTTAAGGGAATGATAAGGCAAAAAAATGCAGTGCCAGCACAATTCCCCAAAGGGTAAACAAAACTCTTAACTGTTGCAAACAATAAATTGTCAA
Organism: Eurypyga helias; assembly: GCF_000690775.1. Taxonomy (NCBI): domain Eukaryota; kingdom Metazoa; phylum Chordata; class Aves; order Eurypygiformes; family Eurypygidae; genus Eurypyga; species Eurypyga helias. The sequence goes on along the minus strand of NW_010242928.1, from coordinate 106,167 downwards.
TACCTTGTAGAAGCAGTGGATAATGAAAAGTTATAATGCCTATAGTTAGTACCCTCTTTAAAAGAATTTACACAGGATATGAAATTAAATTCTGTGCACAGTTCTCTTAATTTGTCCTTAATTAAACAATACTCCATAAATGGTGCATTCAGTGACCAAATGTTCAGAGACAGCAAAATGGTGGGTCCCAAGCCATTAGGAATGAAATAAAGTCAGTCCCCTGAGAGCCTGCTAGAATCTGGTCTATCTAAGTGACAACTGATGGTTTAGGAAAGATAATTAACTTTGCAATTACAAACCGCAGCTTTCACCGATGCTGTTTCTTTCAGTATTCTCTTCTAAATGTTCTACTATTTTTCCAGTGAGATAAAATGCCTTTTAAAAATGCTGAGTTCATAGGGATCCCTTTTTCCTGCACAAATATAATTTGAATGTTTTATTTTAAAGATTTAAGACCGGTAAGTATATATGCAGTTATTTTATAAATTAGAAAAAAATAAACCTTATTTTTTTATGACTGTCAAGATTTCATTCTTTAAGGATAAAAGGGACATGCTACATCAAACAAATTTGATTTTTTCCTTTGGTAGCAAATCCCAGACCAAGCAAGCCTAACTGAGGTTTATTCTTTAGCCACATAGGTTGAAATTCTCTTCAGTATAGGGAACATCAGTTCTAACCTACTAATGTGCTTTCATATTGATAAAAACTACCTGCAATCAAGTGGGATTGCTAGCTAAATCCATATGTCTATACCCCTGATTGTCTTTACCATAATGTCTCGTAACATGTAAATTAGTGCATTTTCATGCTGGCATACTTGTCATGAAATCATCAAATACTGCAATATGCTCATACTTACATGTTCAAGTATTGGTGTTTTGGTATGTTGTATTTATTAGGGGATTATAAAGAGCTTAGTTTAGGGAATATAGTAAGTTTGATGGTAGTGTTTTGCTGAGATTTTAGGTGTCTGCACTGAACAGAATTCCAGGAAGGTATGGACACAGGTAAGCAAGAAGAAAGAATCAGGACCTAAACTTCATGAAACATCTATTTCTGACTCTATTTGCTGTGATTTCATATACTGCAACATACTATATAGCACTAGAACTGGCTTCAGGAGATCCCAGCTTTAAGACAGCAGACCAAGTTAATCTGGCACACTACAAAGGACCAGTTCCATACATTGATTTAGTAACTGAAAGAAAAATTTAGACCCTGCCCTAAGCGTACCAACCCTGTTATCATCAGCTGCAGACTGATGCTGATGCCTGATGTCAGGCTCTGCTGTAGGCCGCGTAGGTCCTGGCACTGTGTTTGCTGGGATGTCCCATTGAAGTCTGCTGCTCTAATCAACTCATTTTGTCTGTGCTTAGGGCAAGCTGATTTATCTGTCTATACCACCATGATAAGTGATAAGGACATTTTTCTCGCACCCTTTGTGTTTGAATTGGAAATTCATTGGAAACTTTCCTGCTGCACACATGTACAATCGAGAATGCAACACAGATCTCAGTCACAGACTCTGGATGCTCTGTAAGAACAAATTATTTTAAATAATGTACTTCTTTCTGGTAAAGGTGCATTTCTGCAAATTGTACTGTGTATCTCCAGTTACAGTGGTCAAATTTGGACATTTTGTGCCATTTATATGTAATTAACCCAGGAAACATAGGGAACATACTGTGGTAATGGTTTGATATTTCATTACAGTGCTTGTAAATGGCAATTTTAAAGACTTTTATGACTGGCACTGTATACTAACATGTAAATTTATAAATTGTGTTAGGGGGGGATATTATCACTGATAACTCATATATATTGTTTCCCTAACTAATTTTCCTTTATGAATATTCTTTAAAATATTCAGCTGTCTTGTATGTCATTTTGTCCAACTTTACCACTTGTGAAGTGATACACACATATGTTTCATCACAGATAATAGTTCTGCCATATCGGAGGGCTTGGGCTTTTAAGGTAGTCTGAAAACTTGTATGAAAGGAACTGCTGCCTTCAGAATGCCTGGTGTCATCCTCACTGATGTTTATGTGGCCTCTGGATGTTGTATTGATATTTGCGTTTAACATCTCTTTCCACTGTAATGTGATGGTATTCTCTAGAGTACCACCTTTGGTGAGGGACTTAAAATTCTTCTTGATGAGCATCACACAAGTGTTGTTTCTCTGTCCTTCAGTGTTGATCTGTTAGAAGAGACTACACTGAAGCATAGGGGGACTATTGTAATACAGGAATCAGTAAAGACCCTTTATTTGAAAGTACCAGAATGTTTGCATTTTGTCTTTATTTATGCATATTAAATGCATGTAATTGTTGTCAAGCACGGTCTGTTATTTTATACTTAGAAACAACTTAAGAAATTACGTGGTCTAAATTCATCCCAAGTTAATAAAGAATGGAAAATTTAATAGAATATACAGCTTACATATCTGGATTGCTGTAAATACAATGAGGGAAAACGACACTTTTCTTAAAAAGAATTTTTAGTTCTTGTCCATTCGTTTTGTGCAAAGACTTTCCAGTGCGCTTTAGTAGTTTTAATTCTAGATCTTAGTTTGGACTGAATGCTCCATATGGATTAAAAAACAGATAGTAAGAGATGGATTCAGGTTTTCAAAATCATCAAGTGATTTGAAAGAAAAGTGCTTCACAGTGTTAAGTTCCAACAATTTGATTTGGCTGTTATTGTGGAACCCTGGTATCCAACACTGAATTTCTTCAGAGAGCAAAACTTTATCTCCACCCTCTTTTATGATGTGTGATCCAAAATGCCAATCACTGAGAATGGAATACAATTATATTCACTAATATGTCTAAAATAGAAACTCTTGCTGTCAATATATACTCATTAGTACTGAGCTGCAAATGAATTCTGGAATTGTGCTCTTATTAATTAGGTGGCAGACTAGAAAACTTCCTTGCTTCTGTTTAGCCAGATGGAGGGACAGTGGGTGTAATGACCTATGTTGGGCCTTTCCCAGGGGATTTCTTTGGTGTTTCTTGGTGTCAGTATGGGTCCCTCTTGCATTTGCCATTTAAAATAAGCAGTCCCAAATTTACACAAGTGTGCACTCAAATTACATTCAGAAAAAGGCATGGCAATTTTGTTTAATTTTAAAATCAGTTATGCATCACATTCTTAAAAACCCAGAGGGACTTGGGCACACAGATGCAAGATGGAATAGATTTTTTTAGGATAAGGTAAGTAACTCTGCTTTCTTTTACTGTTACACTACCCTACATAATCTGCCACACAGTCCATTAACATATAGAGGGTTGAGTTTTAAAACTCATTCACTTCCTTGGGTTTTACTACTTTTTTGCCCTATGAGTTGTTTAAAATTCTAAGAGGCTTCAATGACTCAAAAATAGACTTTGGGGGGAGGGGAGGATCAGGGGAAGTTGGTGATCAGCCCACATGAAAAGTCCCTAATTCTCTAATGGACCATGTATATTCTAAACAGCCGTGAAGATACTTAAATGTGTATCTTCATTAAAGGGTATGAGTAATACCATGCAGTGAATGGAATTACTCATGGGCTTTAAGTTGTGCATGAATCAAGTATCAATCTGCATAGTAGCCTGCATAAGGAGATATTTGAAACAGGCCTAAGACATTGTGTCTTTTTTTTTACAAAGATTTTCAGTAGATATTCCAGCGCTGTCAGCATAGAAGTGATTCTTTGAAAGCTGGTAACTCATTTCAAATGAGTAAGAAACAGGGAAAAAAAAAAAAAAATAACCACCACCAACCAACTTTAAAATGTTACATAACATCAAGTTGTGAGTTTTCACAGGTACATGTCTGTACTGGAAATTAAGTTTTTAAATCTATGGCACTTGAGTTAATTGGGAAAAGACATTTTCTATTGACCTTATGGATTACTTAATTTTCCAAAAATAACTTTATTCTATGTGAGCTCCTAACTGGTGTTGGTTCTGCCAAGTAAAAGCTAATACCAAAAGAATCAGGTGAGCACCCTCATTTCCCACTGTGTTTCTCTTCACCTCCCACTGTGCTACTTCTGCATAGACAAACATTGACAAGTGTTATTATTTGTGTGAATCTGACAAATTTATCTCTAAATGCACAAGAATGTGAAATTTTTGGTCTCAGAGGGAAAATTCTTTGAAAAAAGTCTGGATAATAATTTCAGAGAAAAGAAGGGTTTAAAATCTTTTTGAACATATAAAATAAGAAATATATTTAATTAATAGTCCTACTAGATCATTAACTTAGCTTTATATTTATGGAACATTCTTGCAGAAAATTGTGATGATAAGTCATGTGCTAGCTATACTGTGATACAATTGTGATACAAGCTTCCTATTGTGTAGTGACATGTTTTCTCATTCTCTTATCCAATATCTTCATCTTGCAAATAAGATATTTGATTTGGTTTTATTTTCTTATAAGGGTTTGTAATCTTTCTTCTATCTCTTTGAGGAGATACAAAGAGATTGGCCCAATGAGTCAGTGATTTCCTTCCTCTCCTTTTGAAAAAGGGATGAAAGGCAACATGATTAAAATCCCTTGCAGGCCTGTGAACTATATACCTGGAAGTAGGTGGGATCTGAGTATTTTAATTTGTAATAGACAGAGAGAACGTATGACTGAAACAATTATAAATGTCATATAATATGCTACAGCACATCTGATCTCTCTGTTATGATGGCAATTAAATTAATTGCCCACATGTGACTGTCTGCCATAATACCATTGCTACTGTCCAAGATAAACCCATCTTTTACTTTCTGTGCTAATGCTAAAATCATTAAGAGAAAAAAAAAGAATTTGTTTCAAAAGCATACAGTGTTGCTCTAAGTGGAAAAAGAGAGCAAATGAGAAGTAAGCAAGATGCTATTTTTACATGATTTCTTTTCAGAAGACAACTTTACTTCAAGCAGTTATATAGGCATGGCTTAATGAGTACCTGCCTGGGGCCAGCCATATCAACTTTGAAGAAATCTGAAAGCTGAGGTGAGAGAGACTGGGACTAGTTGTTGGACACTTTCAGAATAATGTAAAAGGGCATGACTCCCATGAGATCCATTTTTCAGATCCCTACATAGTAGGTCACTTTTTTGAGGCTGACCCTTCTATCAGAAACAGTACAAGAGCTGTCATCTATCATGTCTGCCCATCGTGTTCAAAGCAGGATAAAATAAATTTCATTTTCCCTTCTTTTAAGCTTTTTACGTTTCTTCTATTCTTTTACTTCTTTTTTAAGAAATATACAAAAAAGTGCCAGATAATATTAGCCTTTTAGTGTTCTCTTTGTAACTTTTTAATGTATTTTTAAAATTACTTTAAATCAAAAAGTGTAATAAACCACTGAAAATATATGCAAATTATTATTTTTTTAATGATTTTTCAGTTTTTTAAAAATACTTATCAGTACAAGACTTTTATAAGGGCTTTAAGTCCTTTACAGTGTCTGAAGGACCACTTTATCAGAATCTAAATAAATACATTAGTATATTCTGCTGTGAAGTAGGTTCATAATAATATGTACACAGTAGATAATGGAAACATGTTGACATTCTTAAGGTTATAAACACATTTGAAGTTGTCCTAATTGTACAATTGAAGACTGTGAAGTACAGTGTCCCTGAAAATCCTAGAACAACATTTCTCATTTTACTAATTGCTGCAACACTTGAGATCTCAGTATGATGTTTTTTTCCTCTGCACAAATGAGCAAGTGGAGGCCACAGAACCTCTTTAAAAAGCAGATGTGTTAAATACTTAATTTATAAAGAAAATTAGTATGGGGATTAGACTATGTATATGATGACTTATCCAGGTGAAATTTTGGTGGGTTGAACTAGAGCTGCAACATTTTTTTGTGCCAACAAACACTTGCATAAAATCCTTATTTCTTCTTGGCACAGTATACCCCAGTGACGGGATCCATACATCTGTGTGCAATGCTTGATGCTGTGGAATAGCTTTGGATGTTAAGGCTATGTTCATCTTGTGCTTCTGTGTTTTTATACAAGGGTGAGCCTCACTTCAGAAACGCTAAGTGATCCTTTTTCAATTTTTCTGAGAAAGAATGCTGACCTTTCCTTCTCTCATTCAAAATGCTCCATTTTCTTTATTTCTATTATTTTTCTCAAAGAAAAGGACCAAGAAACAATCTGAAACTTCTACAACAAAGCAAAGAACTGTACTCATCACTGCCTAATAATCATATGTGTTTTGTCTTGTCCAGCAACAAATTAGCAAACAGGAAGAAGCATAACATAAAAATTTGCTTGGGAGGGAGTCACAGTACAATTAGGAGCTCTATATGCAACTCCTTTTTGTTACAAATCAGAAGTACAGGGTTGTTCAGACCAAACTATAGCTACTGAACATCCTGAACATATACATTTGTCCCCCATAGCAGTGATTGTGATAAAAATGAATTCAGATAAATTACTCCAAATATTTTTGGAGGAGACAGTCCAAGTGGCAAAGAGGGTAGCACCTGAACTGATCTCTGCCCTGACCATCCTGGTGTTACTCAAGCTCTCTGCCTATTGACATCTACTGCTTCAGGATGGATAGTTGCCTTTGCAGTCCTAGAGCTAGCCTCTCTGCTGCCTATTTTGATAACTCCTAAAGAAAAACTGGTAAGGGCATTCCACCTGTGTACTCATTGCAAGTTATAAGGAGTAAGGATATATCTAAAGCTGAAGATAAGATGGAGGAAAAGTTACCAGAAACCATTGTCTTAAATAAAAATTCTCTGAACTGAGCAGAACAAGGTCTTCATTTCTGAATCCTATGGGGACAAGTAAAGACCAAACACTCCATGACACCTGAAGAACTATTTGGTCAGTACCAAAATTTGCACCAGGAGGTGCAAATTCTACAGGCTCTATTTCACCAGAAATAGAAAGATTTAATTGTGCTCTGTCTTAAAATTCATTGAATTATTGTTGGAAACATGGAGAACCTGATGAGGGGTTGTCTTCTCACATGCATAGTCTTATTTCCAATAAATTTAAATGAGGATTGAAGTGGCTTTCTTAGTAACATCTATTTAGAGAAATTCTAGAAAAAAACTTTTCCAATGACTAAAGAAAAGAAAATATTTTTAATGCAAATCCCGAACAAACTTTCTATATTCAACTTTACAGTAGAAATCTAAAAATTTGGGAAGGAAAAATCTGCATCTTCCTAGCAAACTCTATTATCTGTCATGTGCACAGTTAAAACTCCAGCTAGAAATGGCAATGATTCAGCCTATTGTGATTGAAATAGATAAGAGGCTGGGAATCTTTGTTCACAGCTGCCAGAGGGCTACCCGAAAAAGTGATGATGTGTGATAATAAAGAATGGAAATACCACTCTTTGAACAGAGGTTGTTTAAGATTGCACTTCAGTCATTGTATTTGACAGTCTGATAGGCTCATTGAGGTAAATTTTTTCCAATAGTAGACAGGAGAAGATTTGTCAGCTCTAAATATCTGTAGCCATATTTGCAAGGTTTATGGTATACAGGTAACATGGAGACAATATATTGGAGGAGGTAAGCACTTTGAATATTATTAAAGGAAGATTGAGAGTAATTAATTACCACAGTATTGCAGGCATGAAGAAACAATTCTATTATATGTTCTGTGAAATTTGAGAGTATTTCCAAGGCTATTCTCTTTGAAGGAAGTTATTTTTCTAGCGTAGTAATGTGTGTGGCATATGGACAAAAAATATAAATTGCAGGAGAGAACAACTTTGAGGAGGAACCCAATTGGAATGTTTTCTGTTGTGACTTCTGTAAATAATTATTGTGCTATTGCACTAAAAAACCCACTTGAATCTTTAAAACCTATATAACTCTTACTTGAATTTTTCTGGTGAGGAGATGCATGGATGTGGACTACAAAGCGTGGGATCTGTTTCCAGCTTTTCTGCTGACCTGCTCACCTTGTGCAATGTGCTTGTAGCACTATCCATTTATCCACTCTGTCTGTTTATTCCATTGAGACTGTAAGTGCTTAAGATATCTGGGCAAGCTCTTACTATGTCTTGTTAAAGTGCCACACTTAATGGAGCTATGATTTTTCTTGGAGTGTCCACATTCTACTGTGTTACAACTGAGTAACATTGGTTTGTTAAGTTAAAATAAGATCATTATTAACATAATGATTTATGTTTAGAGTCTCTTTCATCTGAGGATCTGCAAGTACTTTACAAACTTCAAATTAAGCCTCAAAAAATCCCTCTATGACAGGTACAGATTAAACAGGACTTGCTTTACCCATAACAAAATTTTTTTGTCTTTATGAAGGACTATGGCAGTTGTTCAACACCATAAAGGAAAACTAACAACAGCCTACAGAAGAAATGCAAAGATACTGCATGTATCCAAACCACACACATTGGTGAATTTGATAGACAGACACAAAAGATGCAACAAAAAATCCTATGAAAATGCTTAGAAAACAGTGGCTAGCTATGAGAGCTGTAATCCTCAGAATGATGTTTTACATTAAAGACAGTAACTCCTGTGCTCTATTGTTCATTCTGCCATGCTGTGTTATTAGTTCGGCACTTAGATCAATTAAACTGAGATTCATCCATTAATTTAGGAATCTTGATCTGTAAGGCTTTAGTGCTTTATCCTGCATTTTCTTTCTCTACCTTTATTTCTGCCGCTCAGTTGATGTCTATACTACATCTAGTGGCTACATCCAGATGCCTGAAAGTTCTAAGGTATTTCTCTTGCACCACCATTACACCCACCCCTGAGATTTTAAACATTTAGTGTGGGTCCAGCTCTCATGTAGTGCAGATTTTGTTTTTCAGTTGTCTAAATCCTACCATGATTTTGCATTTTTAGCTTTGCCTGATTAACTCAGTGTGACAAGGCAGAGCTGAATGTCCTGAAGTATCAATGACATTCAATGATCTGTGTACAAGTGCAGCCCCAAATGTATGCGGGCTGACTTAGTGTGTGATCTGAGTGAAGAGAGACAGGACATAATAACAGAAAGGTTTTTCACAGGATCTTCGAAATAGATTAGTATAAAGCAGTTGGCCACATAGCTTAGAAAAGAATGGATGGTATATAGCAGGGGAACCTGGTGAGTAAAGGGATAAGGTTAGCAGGGTAGTTGTTTTCTAGTGGTGGGGAAGAAGAAGAGCCAATGAAGGAAGTATGGGGAGGCAGGAAGGAGTGTATGCAAGCTAGAGACATAACCTGGAAACAGGCTGATACATTTGTTCTGATCCATTCCCGTCGCACTTGCAGTTTGGAGGAGATGAATGAGTGGAGCTGGGTGGAAATATTAACCTGTGTCTCTATTTATATTCATATGTCCCACAGCTGAGGCCTGTATGGAACACTCCAGGCTGAACATCATAGATATGCAGAGATCCTTTGACCTCTTCTAGGACATATCTGCTCCTCAGAACATTGTTAACACACAGTTTCACTTGAAGTGCATGGAGACGTTGCCACAGTCATCCTTGTGACCCTTTCTTTCAGCACATGGCCAGATTATTGCCTGACATTAGAAGGTTGACAGACACCAGCATCCTGGGAAAGTTGCCCTTTGTGAATACATCAAAATCTTCATTAGTTTTCCAGTAAAAGGCAAGGCACTGTGAACAGAATGTAATCCAAATCCAAAGTCTCTGTGACAGTAGTAGATCCCAGGTCTGGTCCTTGGGAGATGTGCCAGATTCCAGGGCTTAGTCTGGGATATGAATGTTTGGTGTCAATCTAACCACAGTGTCCTGTGCTTCTCTGTAGGTAACTCCTGGTGGTTGGCTGTTCACTCAGTAAGCATGTTCAGCAAAACTCTCTTTTGACAAACTAACTTTTTTCCTACCTGCCCCTTGGTATTAGGGACAAGTGCTACTTCTGGCCTGCTCTCTCTTATTCCTCTATACTTATGAGTCTAAGATTAAAAAAAGCTCTCTTATTGATTTTCCCTCTTGTTCTGTTTTTCTTTTCTTCACAGGAAGCATGTCTCTTCCTCTGTCCTTTCTCCTATATCTCTGATGAGCAACTTATGGTTAAATCCCATGCTGCTCCTGCTTCCTAACTGAGCAGATCCGTGGTGTCTCAAAGTTGAAGCGCTCTTTTTTTCACCATTTCTGCTTGATTCTGCTATTAGCTGAGTGTGTTGAGAAAAGGAGGGCAGGTGTAACTGATAAAGAAAGGCCTGCAGGAGAGTTTTGAAGATGAGGTGCACCTCTGGATGGAAGATTGGGTCCACATCTATTGGACAATTTAGCCATGAGTAGTCTGTGGAACAGAGTAAAAAAGTCACAATCTGTAAAGGCAAGAGGCCCTCCAACAGATGGGGTTATGTGAGATAGAGAGAGAATGAAGGTGATTTGACCAGCAAAGAACTGATCCTGTGGCGTATAAATGTAGCAAGAAAACCATTTTGTAGAAGGTTTTCATAATAAAAGCATGAAGCAGTCAGAAGAATTAAATCTACTTCCTTCCTGCGTCTCAGGACTTATGACTGTCTCCAGCGTCCAGGAACACCGCAGCATGGGAAATAAAGTAATCAGGAGAGCTCTGGTTGGAGATTTAGTTATGACTCTAGCAACAGCCTTGAGAATATCAAACTCATAAAAATAATGAATTGAATGACAAAGTGTTCTTTGTGTTCATCAGCCTCCGAAATTGTGATCATAGTTGGAGAACATTGAGATGGGCTATATCACTTGGGATGTTCTCCTAGATATCTAGGGTATATTTTATTGATTATCTGAGGGAAAGTGTCATGTCTCTTGAGTAGTTACATCCTTACTATTTGTGGATCCCTAAGATATGTTCACTGAAAATTTAATTAGGGTAACATCGCTGTCTTCTTGCCACATTTCTTTCTTTCCTATAGGCTCTGACTGAGTAGTAGTAACTTGAATACACCAGCAACTGTTCTCTGGTACTGAGGTTGACCAGCACTGAAGTGCTTCAGTCACACTATTCAATGCTCTTATCCTTCAAAACAGAGTGGCTGCATGAAAACTCCTACCTGGGAATGGTAGAAGACCCCAGGTAGAATGCGCCAGGGAATTTTAGCTGGATCTAAGGACATGGTATCTTCATGGGACAGTGCACTCTGCACCAGACAAGTTGTACAGACTTGTGACTCCCACATTCATGATTAAAATTCTGTAAGATGGGAAAAAAAACAAAAATGTTCAGATGGTGAAAACATTTACTTGAGATTTTAGGTACTCTTTTTTATAACATATCTATATATATAAGATAAGCAACCTGAAAAGCAGCAGTATATTATACAGTTTTATTTTCTTTAAGCTGGGATCAAGTCACTGTAGTTTGACTAACATCATACATTTGCAGATTCATAGGACATGTTCATGTATATGTTTTTTAAATACAGAAGTAGATGATCTTTTATAAACAATGAGACATTCCAATCTTTTGTATGGTACTGTAGGCAAATATTATAGCACTTTAAAGAGTAAGGGGCTGCATAACTTGCAAAAGGCCATGCAGCATGCCAGTGGCATAGCTGATTATTGGAATATTTTTCTCACTGTATTTTCTACTGTTTCTGCTCGTTGCTACCTCTATGAACTTCTCCCTTACCATAGCGCATTCAAGCTTGTAGGCATAATACGTTCATTTTCTAACATATTTGCCTGCTGTAACCAGTCTGCTAAATCTGATTTTGCTTCTCTTCCATCAAATACTCATTGCAGTTCTTGTTACTGGGTCTGACACTGGGGATATCTGGCAATCAGCTTAACACATTCATTGGTTTGCATAAGAGGAGGAGACAGGACTGCAGAGTGGCAGCAAGTATGCAAACTCATTTCATATTAGTTCCCCCAGGTAAGAGATTCTTTCAAAGGAGATCATTGAATTTACCTGTTTCATATTTCAGCCACCATTGTCTGATACCCAATTGCACATAAAGCATCTGGTGTAAGCAAAACTAATTTGGATCTTCTTTTGTAAAATGTTAGATGGATTAAGGAATCAGGTAGCCTCTTTCCTTATAAGAATCACTAGAGGGAACCATACTGTGGAAAAGATAAAACAATTAGGACAGCAGAAAACAGGCAGCGTGCATCTCAACTGCAACTGTTCCTGTGTAAATTCACCCTATAAAATTATATTAGTTTGCTTATCAAGCAAGCTTCTTTTCAAATTTAATAGCTACCTATATTACACTGATGGTATTGACACCTGTGAGTGTTATAGTCTAGATGCTTTCCAGAGCTTGAATTTTTCTCACATGGGCAAAAAGATTATTATTCCAAAGCCAGTTTAGTGTTTGAAAACATTTTTGGTGGGAAAAGGCAACATAGAGTACTACTAGCCTTCATCAAATAAAGTATTTAATGCTCACATTTGTAGTAGAATAAACACTACGAAGGTAAAGCCGCTGACCAAGGTCTGAAACATTGCAAGGGTTTGTAGGACCTACTATAATCCAGATAATAGTAAACCACAGGAATATACAGAAGTGTTAGACATTTTAAAATGCTTTTAAATACAAGTAATCTTCAGAAAACTTCATGTCATTCTTGGCAAACAGTATCTCCTTGCTTGGGTCAAAATATTAAATGAAGTGTTAGAAACTATTCTAAAAAACCCCAGAAAACAAAAAAGAAACACCATTTTTTATGATGCAAATGCGTAGTATGTATGCACCTTGAGCAGTCCAAAACAATGCAACAAAAGCCCAAACTCAAAAGTAAGCTAAAGAGGTACAGAGATGACACAGGGCAGCTGTAAGTATGATCTAGATTTAGTTTGGTGAGATACTAGGTTAGGCCTCTTAAGCTCGGAAAAGTGGCAACTGTGGGAGGATAATAATATGGATGGCATCAAAAAATATTGAATATTGAAAAGACATTCATTATATTTAATAAAATAAGAACTTTGCAGCACTTAATGAAATTATCATCTGGCAAGTTTAAAACAAAACTTACAAGTGCTTCTTCAGAGAGTATGCAAATAAACTGGAGAACCCATTGCTACAAGTTCTTCTAGATGTCAAAAATAAAAGTTTCCAAAGGCTACTTTACAGCTTAAAGGAAGGTAAATAAAACTTAGACTCTCAAACACAGTGTTGTACTGCAAATTCCAGAACCCCTAACCTGCTGATTGCCAATAGACAGCAGATTATTTTAAAGAAAGGAGTCTCTTACATGTCCTGTTTCTTAGACTTTTCTTCAGGGAATCTGTGACTGGACACTGGGCTAAATGGACTTTTGTCCTGGTCTGTCATGGCCAGATCATCTGCCTGAGGCAGTTAGCAGATTTTTATCTGTGATAACCAGATTATACAGAAACCTACTGTGAATTTTTAAAAGTAAGATTAATGTTTTTCCATGTTGTCAGCTATTGAATGAAATGCCACATCACACACAGTTATTTGTATTTAGTTTGTATGCTCTTCAGGAGAAGATATAGGGGGTTTTGCCTAGCATGTTTTCAGTCTCATCTCAGTATTAACACTGATAAAATCAAACATATCAAGAAAATAAAATAGTTGCCTTGGAAAGGCTAGTCCTTATTCCTGTACAACTATGGTTCATTCTAAGAAAACCACAAAATGTTTCCGTCACAATCAGACAATGTAGCACATTATTACTAAATTAGTTTGGAGATTTCTAAAAATTTTGGCCCATTATGTTTGGTACCCTATAGCACTTTACACATTTGCAAAGTATGTTCTAAATGTCAGTGATCTTCTGACACTGTTCCTAACTTCCCATATTTCTTAGTCTATTCCACAACTCACCAATTCTGTGAAAAAATAAGCCAACGTTAAGGATTTTGTGGTCCATCTAAATCATATTCATCCCAGAAATGCTCAGACTTTTCACACTATATGGTATATAAAATTTACTCCAGACTGCAAGACAACAAAAGTAACCATTTTTAATATGCTTGCAATTATTTATGAACATGAAACAAAATTGCTACTTACAGAAACAAATGCTAACACGGTATTACAGTGGAGAGTGAATCTTCCTGCCAAACCTTCAGAGTTCCCTGTGGGCTCAGTTCCCACCACTGCTCTGAACTTGGAACCAGCAAAACCCCAACTAACTGCTGACTTTGATCCCTTGCCCTTTCAGGGAAGAGTCATTCCCTGATTTTAAATGTTCTTTTTAGCTACTGATTTCTGAGTAAACATGTTGCAGTCCTATGTGCCAACTTAGAGCATTTCTTACTTTTTCTATAGTAAAGTATTTCTATAGTAAAGTTTTTATATAGTATTCTATAGAGTTTAGAGTAAATAAATAAATAAAAAACAGTGGAAAAGACAATTCTACATTTTTACTTTGATTCTCAAGGAGAATAAGAAAAATTCTAACAAGGAAAGCTCATAGGATTACCCTGGTGATAATAAAATCAAGGTATATTTCAGAACTGATCTCGCACTAGTCCCAGCATATTAAATGTTCAGAATACCTCTAAGGAAGAACTGTGTTTTTTGCATGGGGAAGCTTAATAGACCTTTCAGTTGTTTTTAGTAATGCTACATTTATATATGTCACTGGATGCAGAGAGTAGAGTGAAGAAGAAAGCGGTGGAAGCATATTAATTCATGTTTATATTTGAGATTTTTCTTCAATCATCAGAAGTGTCAAGGACCTGTTCTGATGATAAGCAGCCTCAAAACATGGATGCTCTGAACAATTTAAAGAAAATGTACTCTACAATACTGCAATAACTTCTATTTACCACAAGGTGGTATAAAACTGTAGCTGTCTGTTCAGTACCAGTAAATTCTACCAATAAATGACCCATATTCCTAGGCTGGATGTCATTCTCATGGTGCTTTGCTCTGCTGTATCTCCTTATTATCAGTGCAACTTCAGCAAAACCAGGTGGCTCCTTCATAGCACGGGAGCAATCACATGCTGTAAGATATAGCTTTTCATACATAACAGGCTTTGAGCAGTATAGCTTTTCCCTGTTGTCATGCGAGAAGACCCCTCTGGCAGGCCACTCACAAAGTACAATAAGAGATTTGGATCTGGATGATGAGTTTACCTGGTGTAAGAAATGACTGTTGCTGAATAATGCCACTACTCAGGGAGCTAAAATGTGAGACATAATTGTGTTGAACTTATTCTAGCAGAAGATTCAGAATGTCTTTTATGTAGCTAGGGTCCTAGCAAGAGAGACCCGAAAGTAAAAGTGGTATAAAGGTAACACAACCTCTATAAATCACCAGAAAAATCTCCCTTGAATTGGTGTATCTTGAATTTTGACTTTTTTTTTTTTTCCCCCTCTGTCAGAATCTGATCCCACATCCTCTGCAGCTGCAGAAGAATTCAAACAAGCTTTTTCCATTTACATCTTTTGTCATACACAACAGCTGTAGATAGTTAGAGTAACACACCTGTTCGGGCCCAGATAAACCTACTTGCTTTTGATTCATGTCTGTCTGGACTGGTTTTGGTGAGAAAGCATTTGCAGTGGAGTTTAAAGAGTAAAAGCAAAAATCAGGTGTAAAGATTTGGATTACAGCATGGTGTTTTGCTGAAATTACTTGTATGTAGGCTTCTGTATTTCTGCTGTTGGATGATCTTTGATCAAGGAAAGCAGATAAAATATCATTCTAAACAAAAATTCTAAATAAAAATTAGAAGCATTATTTCCTAGGCTGAAAAGTAACAAATCACATGAGAGATGTTCCTTCTTTCCATCATCATCTACATATAGCTCTCATAGCTCTAAGTAGATGATAGGTCAGAGCTCCTATGGGTTATTTAGTCTTCTAATGTTAAATGCTTTTATACTATGGCACACATGACTATTAGCTGTTAGGTTGGGAATAGTTGTTTTGAAGAATGCTAGGGTGAAATCCAACTTCAGGAAATATTCCTGGAGAGAGAAATTTCTCAATTTAAAATAAATAATAAACAGTCCTTGTATTGACAATTCCTGTCAAAGTTACTAATGGAAAAGGAATAATGATTAAAAAAAAACCGCACACACACACACAAAAAACCCCCAAAACAAAAAAAACCCAAACCAAAACAAAAAACCCCACCAAAAAACCCTAGCAAATAAATTCTTATATTTGCATACATGTATTAAAAAATCATATTGATACCATAATATGTTAATCTTCTGAAATAATTTTATTAAACATGCAATGCAGATTTTAATATAGACTTTGTTAACATTCTCATTCATATATTAACTTCCACTAAAATTTAAAATTTGTTTAAAGATCTGTCTTTCTAAAGAGAAAAAGGTTGATTATACAGATGCCACAGTTCAAAAGGAACAGTGACAGAGCAACTTTTCACTATTCTGTTAAAATCTTCATTTAAAAAAAAAAAAAGTCCTGCTTTCATTATGACTTTCTATGTATTGTTTTAATATTACTCTTTACCTTGTAAATTCACCCACATTTCTGGGTACTGTAGAGTACATAATGACTGGCTACAAAATGGTTTTCTGTGGGGACAGAAATATATGATCTCAGCAAAATGTGGGACTAACACAAAATACATCATGAACTTTCGGGAATGTGAAACTATGACTGGCAAGCCATCATTAAATAATGTCTTTAAGAACATGTACAGGTTCTTATAAGCCCAGGATTAAGAGAGGGAAGAAGAATGTTGGTTGATAACAACTGCACTATCCCACAGTAGCTGATATGGGCCTACAGAGGAGCTGAAGGGGGACTTTTTACAAGGGCCTGTAGTGACAGGACAAGCGGTAATGGGTTTAAATTGAAAATGGGGAGATTTAGATTAGGTATCAGGAAAAAGTTCTCTATGGAGAGGGTGGTGAGGCACTGGAACAGGTTGCCCAGAGAAACTGTGGATGCCCCATCCCTGGAAGTGTTCAAGGCCAGGCTGGAGGAGGCTTTGAGCAACCTAGTCTAGTGGAAGGGGTCCCTGCCCATGGCAGGGGGGGTGGAACTAGATGGTCTTTAAGGTCCCTTCCTATCCAAACCATTCTATGATTTTATGATTCTATGAAATATCTGGCTCATCACTAAGCAAATGATGCTCTCTATTGTAATTTCTTTCATCAGCCATGTACTAAGCCAGGACAGACCACAGCAAGTAGTTTCTCAGTAAAAAAAGCTACAGCCATAAACATTCTGTCTTATTTTTTTTTTCCTGATGCTGTATTTGACTTTTTCCATAAATTAAGGAAATGAAATTTTTACTTTTACTTAAGCTCCTTTCTAGTTAGTTGTTTCCTTGTGTTCTTTTCTCCTAGGCATTCCTATTGATCTCTCTGATTGCACTCCTGATTGCCATTTTTTCTCTTCCCAAAAGGAATTGACAAATCACCTGAGACATGGAATCTGGAAAAGGAAGCAGAAAAAAGGCAATCATTTGGTTCAGATCCTTGTCAAGGTTCAGAGCCAATCCATCTCTTACATTGCCATAGTCTTCTTGAATGTCTGTGGGAGTCCCCCTGATTTCTCTTCACAGTGTAACTATACTCTTTTTATTGCTCAAGAATACTGTGAAGATAAATGCACCGAAGTTTGTGAAGTATCCTGATACTATCTCCTACAAGAGAATTTCTGAGAAAGAGGGGAAAAAATGGTATTGACTAATAAATTACATCACTTTTAGAGATTGCTGTTTTGTAGATCTAACACAAATGAATATGTGATATACTGGAGATGTAACAAAAGAGTTTTCATAGGATCCTTGACTCGATTCTTCACTATTGTTTAAAATGTGCTCAAAACTGGAACAGCTTGCCCAAAGAAGTTGTGGAACCTCTATTCTTGGACACATTCAAACCCAAGCTTTGAGCAGAAGTTTGCAATAGAGGATCTCCAATTATGTTTGCATGATATCCAACCATGTTTCTGTGATTCTGTTCTCAAATTAGTTAAGATGCTTATCTGTGCATGTGATTTACAACATGTCTAAGCTTTATGTAAAATTTCTATGTTTACATAGATGTCTAACTGCAGCCATGCAATGAATCTGGTTGTTTCAGCTGAAAGTGCTTACAATATATTTATTAGGACACACACAAATAGTTGCTGCTAAACATAACTCCATTGCTGCAAGCAGAGAATTTCAGTATCTTTCGCACACTAAGGGGTGTCAAAGGCCCAAGGCATTGAATGATGTTTACACGTGCCTAGAACACAGACATTGGTGAGCATGGCCAAAAAGTACAGCTTTCATTTAAAAAATAAAAAGAAGCCAAAACCTAACACCAGCAACCAAAAATAGTAATTCGCAGTAGTTCCTCCCACCTCTTAGATGATTTTCAGGTGGATGGATCCTCATTCAAGAAGCGGAAACAACTGTTTGAGTCATGGCTCCAGGCACAGAAAGTCTGTAGGACTTTGACAGCCAAGATTCTTACAGTCCGGCTTAGCTGTTTCCTCATTCACTGTGTTGGTTGCTCTAAATCTCACTCTGAGGTGCTTATATCTACTCAGGTAATGAATAAGGAATGTGAATGATTGGATTGGTTCATCAATGTGAAAGACCTTTGGATTGCCTGTAAGTAGAAGTTCAAGCTATATGTTAAATCTTATCTTTAATATTTCCACAATCCTGAAAATTTAGCTCATATAGCCCAGTTTTTGCCACAGTCTGCTTTAATAGTCCACTCATGAAGAGCTAACAGTACTAGAAGTGTTGTAAAGTTCTTAAGAAAGAAAATCTTCCCAAGCTTTTGACTAAAATCACCTGAATACCCCATTAAAGATAACATACACCCACTGGTCAGACTGTCAGTAAACGTTTTCCACAAACATACCACACCCCTTTCTTTCTGTACCCACACTTGTATATGTTCACACCAGTACTTCCGAAGCCACATTTTGCCCATACTATGCACCCTTTACTAGGGGTTTATATCTTGCCTTGCAAGATGACAGCTTTCAATACTTTGCTTTTCAGTTATCATTCATTCAACTATTCAAGAATACAGATTAGGACTGTTTCCCTGAGCTTGCTTTATGTTTTTAAGCAGGATGTCATGTCAAGGAAGTGACACTTCTTCAGGCTTTATATTTCTAGGAATAATAATTCATCATGAATATGAAGATAGGCAAAGAAAAAGAGAATATGAGGTAGAGCTTGGAGGAGACGAGACACAGAACACAAATGTCTGCACTGAGGCAACATCAAGTTTTCAAGTCACCCCAGAACAAAGCAGACATTGCTCAGTAGCTGCTTTAAGATAAGAATACAAATAAAAGATTTCTTTAGTCTTTCTGTTCAGATGAAGTTTTTTTACCTGAAATGCACAATGGATTTTTGATGAGAATAATATTGTAGACATCTACATATTTCTCAGTGTTGCCTTATTTCTTCATTTGTTAAATTTGTAACTAAGTTTAGAAAATATAAGAATTGCTGACTGGCCAGTAAGGACATCCTTTGCTCTAATCACAACAAAAAGAAGCAGAAGCATGAAAAAAAATTCTTCTAAACAAGAATTGTAAGCTTTGGTAATACAGGAGCGACTGTTCTTAATTGTCCCTCTTCTTGCCTTCTGTCTAATCTGATTTTTGAAGTCCAGACTACTGTAGTCTTCACGATAGATCTTCAGGAACTACTGCCTTTATCTTAATAACTCAAAACATGTCTTTTCTTTTCTTTTTTTTTTTTTTTTACATATTAACCTGAACTTATTCTGAGGTGGAAAAAATAACTTGTTTTAAAGTAGACTATCAGGAGTATGTAATTTTAATTTGCTGTTTCTAATAACCTCAGTTCTTGTGAGACAGAGTACATCTGGAGGAATTTTAAATACTCAGATTTAATTTTGTATTGGTTGTAGAATCATGTCTGCCATAGCTGACCTATTTTGTGTTGTTTCTAGTAAATCTTTAATCGTATGGCAACCCCAGAAAATGTATATGCCCCAGGAAGTGGAGTTGAATAATCAGCAGCTCGCTCTCTTGTAGTCAGTAATGCCACAAAGTACTATCATAAAATCTCTTTTTGCTAGAAATACTGATCTTTGGGAGAAAAGCCTAAAATATGGAAATTCACTCTTAGACACCTATGTAAGCGTAGAAGGTTTAGATAAAGATTAGGCACATTCTAAATCCCTTTTTGAATAAACTAGAGTGTAAATCTTCTGAGTAAGCATAATAACTAATTAACTGAAAATGGAATCAGGGAAACACAGAATCACAGAGGTTGTGAAGGACATCTGGAGATCCTCTAGTACAAGTTTCTACTCAAAGCAAGGTCAACTACAGCAGGCTGTTCAGGACCACGTGTGGTTGGGTTTGAATATCTCCAAGGACAGAGGCTCCACCACTCCTCTGGGCAACCTGTTCAAGTGCTTGATCACACTCACAGTAAAAAAGTTTTTTCTTATGTTTAAATAGAATCTCCTGTATTTCAATTTATGCCTGTGTTTCTCATCCTTTCATGGGGCACCACTGATGTGTCTTCATCTTCTTTACTTCCTCCCATCACTTATTTATATGTATTGAAAAGATCCCCTTGAGCCTTCTCCAGGCTAAAGAATTCCATTTGTCTTAGTCTGTTCTTGTACATATCTCTAAACCCTTAATCCTATTCGTGGCCTTTCATTGGATGCTCTGCAGTATGTCCATGACACTTTTGCACTGTGCATCCCAGGTTTAGATTCAGCACTGCAGATGTGGCTTTAGCAATGCTGTGTAGAGGGGACGGATCACCTCCCTTAACCTGCTGGAAACATTCTTCCTCATGCAGCCCAACATGTTGTTGGCCAACATTTGCTACAGGACACATTGCTGGCTCAGTGTGTTCACGAGGACCCATCAGTCCTCCTTTGCAAAGCTGCTTTCCAGTTGACCCCCAGTGTCTATTGCATGGGGCTATTTCTCTCTAGGTGCAAGACTTTTCATTTACTTCAGTTGAAATAAATGAAATTCCTGTTTGTCCATTTCTCCACCCTGTGACCGTCCCTCAGAATGGCCGCACAGCCACCTAGTCTATCAACCACTCATCCTAATTTTTTATCATCTTCAAACTTGTGCAATCTTCCATCATCCAGGTCATTAATGAAAAGGTTAAACAACTGTCACTTTGTGGGAAAGAGGCATGTACCTTCTGATGGGGTGAGAGCTGTGGATTGTCTCCATAGATAGTTTGACTATCTGAGCAAATATGCAAAAAGCATGTGTGAGTGCAGTTTTTGAAAGTCTTCCATGTTAATCCAGATTAGCTGTGTTTCCAGAGGATGGCAAAAATCTACATCTGACACTAGCGAGGCTCAGTGATCAAGCCCTCAATCTGAAGCTTGAAGTTCTCCTGATCTAAATGATTGCAATTTTTTTTTTGATGTAATGCCTGTTCATTTCCTTGTAGTTTTTTGTGTGGTTTTTTTTTTTGTTTTTTTGGTTTGTTTTTTTTTTTTTTAATTGTACTCGTTTTTAGAAGTGCCTGAGCTGTTTCCCATGGAAAAATATAATAAACAAAAGAGCATGAGAACAAGAATAATCCATCAGACCAAAGGTCCATCTAGCCCAATACTCTGTCTCCAAAGTGGCCAACTATAAATGTCTAAAGGAGCGTATATGAGCAGTACAAGTCTACATCTGTCAGCAGCCTGGGAGTACTAATAGGTCTCAGTGGCTGGAACCGGCCTTCCCTGGGACCCACAGCCCCACCACCCCCTGCCGAGAGCCCAGGGGATGTGTTTCAGTTAATAGTAATAATAATACAAATAGTAAATAACTTTGGATCTAGTGTAGCTCTAACTGCAATAGGTGAATCTCTTCATTACTGTGAGCTGCATAGTCCATATTTTATTTTTGGATATGATTTTCCAGTGATCATAACTCTTGGAATTCAAACCTGTTCCTTACAAGATAAGCTGAGGTATTGCTTCTTTTAGATACTCTCCACCTTTAAACCGCGGATTTATAATACTTATAAAATATAATACTTATGTACTTTATAATTATAAATAGTTACAGTACTTTATAATTAACCTACTCAAATGTCGGTACCAAGATTCTTTCTGAAGTAGGAAAGATGGAGGGTTTAGATTCCTCTAAATAGCTGTACTACCTTTTTTTTTCAAACTTCCTAAACCTACATCTGCACAAATAGCATGCAAGAATTTGTTACCTGAAGGGGAGCATTTCACAATATGTTGGTTGCCTAAGACCTGACTATTGTGAAGCTCTCCATCATAACAAGCTGTAGTGCACACAGCCATTGCTGCCTCTGCTATAATAATGGTTTTCAATTAGTTTGTAGCCAGTCTGCTTCACCTTATAATAGAGATTGCATGACAACAGACATGCTTTCATGTCTGCAGCCACAATTATTTTAGGATTGCCATTTCTTCATATATGACAAGATTTTTTTGTCTGAAAGATTATCATAAACATTTTTTGAAAATGTGGAAAGTTCATGAAAATGAGACTGGCAGTAAAAAAATGAGTGCTGCAGATGTAACAAGCTTATTTTGCTGCATTCTTTCTGCCTTGTGCTTGTACCTGCTTCTGTAAGAGTTTTATTTACTACCAGTTTGTTTAATTTTAGGCTTACATATTGCTTTCGGTTCTAAATTAAAATTTGGATTTCTTTTTGGTTTTGTAATTTCCTAAAACTGCAATCCATTTTCAGTACAGACTATTACATATTTTAATATTCTTCAGAATAGCACTCCAGGGTCTTTTTTTGTGTCACAGACACACAACAAGAGTACCACAAATGAGGCATCGTTGACCAGGTTTTATGCTTTTCGTTGCCATTTTGCAAAAACACTAAATTACTCAATGTTCTCTTGGTCTTTTCCATAAATGCTGACAGCCCACAATTTCCTCTTCCACTTTTTAAGTATCAGGTTTTTTTTACAGTAGTCTATAAACTACATCGTTAATCAGATAGTGTAAAATCCAATTAGAGACATTAGAATCCAGAAATACAAGTGTTAAGGAATTTATTTCTTGATTGACAAGAAAGCCAAATAGACTCATCTATTTAGAATCTTAGCAACAATTAGCTGCCTTAGTTTCATTTATTGTGACATAAAAAATCTGGTTTATTGAGAGCTCTATTGAATAAGATTTCTATGATATGCACCATGAGAAAATATCTTCAAACTAAAATGATTGTTTTGCTGTAATAAATTGAACCATATGTACACTATGTTATTCAATCCTTTTTCTTCAAGGCATAAATTGATATTAAAGAACATTTAAGTCATAACACATGGTTATCCAGGCATGAACGAGGCAATAACCCATATAAGTTGTCAAGGTGAAGCCAAAGCATTTATTAGAGGTTTGTGTTGTTTTTGAAAAGTGCACGGTTGGATAAACATGGATTAGTGCTATTATGCTGCTACGATGACTCAAGTGTGTTTTTACAGTGTCAGTAATTTTTATGTTTAAAAATCACTGGTGCAGTATATTAGCTATAATTTATGTTTATCATCTTGTGTACTCTAATAGGTTTCAACAAACCATTTAACACTTCAGCTTGTGCATATACATTACTTAATAGGTATTTATCTTAAAAAAGAGATACTTAAACGGGACTTTCAAAGCTTGCAACTGCATGCTAAGAGCAAATACTGCAGTCAGGCACATTAACTTTTTTCCCTCTGGTCTGCATTTAACTTTGAAGAGTGTGACCACACATTTTCTTTGTACACTTTGTTCCCAACTGAAGCAAGAAAGATACATCATCTCTAAACCCTGTCAGCCTGAATGACATCAAAATCCCTGACATGAAGTGTCCGTCACACTTACTAGGTAGACTAGATGTGATAAAGCCAACGCAGCTGAAAATGCCAATAACTTCCCATCATCAAAGGTTGCCCTTTCAGGGTAGCATAGGACTTCATGCTATGCTTTCCTAGTTAAAGGATACTATCAATAGTAGACTCTATCAATTATGTATCTTTTGCTATTCTTTTTTGGTATCTTGGCTTACCTATTTTTAAAAATCAGATTCCTCTTTTCATAACACATGAGGCTTTCTTTGAGGAGCAATCTTATCTACATGTAAGTGTTGGGGAAGGCAGTATCAAAGAGCAGAGAACTGAAGTAGAAGCCCCAACCCAGAGGGGGCTTTTGGGTGGCAACGGATGAGTTGTGCATAATTTATGATACTATTGAGTGCTTCAGACAACATGTTGCTTATTATGTGGGTTGTGCTGCTGATGTATTTCTGTTCTAGACAGTTTAGGTTTGAATTACTAGTGTGTAATGCTTTCATAAAGGAGATGGATGGCAATTTAAAAGTCACCACAGCTTGGTCCTTTTGGAGGGAGAGGGTTCTAGCTAGCTGTTAGTCAATAATTTGGAGAAAAAAGCCAAATATAAATGTAAGTTTTGTTTACCAATCTAGTAAAATGCCTGATTCATTCACAAGTGAGGTCATTTCAGAGGAAGAAAAAGAGTTGATGCAGAACCCTGAGATTGTGGACATCCTCATCTGGTCTGTAATAGATTTTTGCAAATAGTCTATCAATTTTCCTTACTCAGTCAAGCGTAACTGTTGGCTGAGTTGGCAAATAGGGAGGATTTATTATGCACATGGGAAAAATCGACCAAGATGGACTACTTGGTATTGTAGACTACTTTTTTGTAGTAACCTCTTTCTTTAAATATAATTAAAGAAATATTGATGTAATTTAAAGAACATTCCTAAGTGCCTGCAAACAGAGAACTTACTCATTAAAATTTAATTTTTATAGAAGTACATTTACAAGCTTTAGATTTCAATCAATACCTGTAATAATTACATATACATAGAAATGTCTTTTTAAAATATTCACGTGTTTAACATGATCAACCACCAACAATCTGCACCTTACTTTTTATTGCACGTTAAGAAAATATGCCATTTTCTACACTTTAGAGTACACTCTTCCAACATTTTTAGGGAACATAAACTGCTTTCTTCCATGTTACCTTCTGCCAAGGCATTGTGCAAGTTTTTTCTGTTGACAGTTTTAGCAGTTTTGATGTTCTGTGCAGTAGATGATGCAATATAGTCTGTGTCTGATGTGTTTTCTGGAAGCATTACTTATTCATTTTGTTACATACTCCCTGCAGACCACACAGGAGTGTGGTCCCATTTTACAAGGTA
>NW_010242928.1:78325-81097 GCF_000690775.1 Eurypyga helias | reverse complement strand
AACTTACAGTCTTACTATTACATATTTAGAAAAAATTGAAAGCATAGTGTTTTCCCGGGTAAACAAGGACAAGGAAATCGGAACTTAATTTTTGTGGAGGTCTCTACAGTATCTTTAGTTTTTAGTGGCTCCCAGCCTAAGAAAGAGTGATTTCACATGTCACAACAGAAGTAAGAAGGAGGCTTTGGAACAAAACCGACATGGGGTTTCACTTTCCATAGCTAAACTCTTACAATCTTTCCCTGGCGGGAAGACCACAGACCCTACTAGTGCTGCTGTCTCATCTGGAAGGCTTTCCTGTCAGCCTGCGGTGCTGCTCATGGGACAGAGAGTCACAAGCTAAGGGCTTCGCTGCCACAAGGCTGGCAGGGCAGATTCATCACTGGCCCTGACAGGGCTGAGCTTTCTGTGAAGGCAGCTGGGGTCACTTGTCAACCCAGATTATAAGGGAAGCTGATAATCAAGTGAATTTATCAAGTTTACTGCTATTACCAATCTTAAAATCAATGCAAGTGGCTGCATTGTCTGTCTGTCACACTCTGGTGGGAGCTATTCTAGTTTTGCCATCCATGTTAGTAGCCTTCTGTAGTCTTCAGCAATCCTTCAGGCTCTGGTAAAGTGAATGGGTTGTTTTAAAGTATCTTCATTTCTTGCTGTCTGAAAGGTTATAAACAGTAGGAAGCTGTTGAATTACTTTATGGGAAGAAAATCTGAGCTGAGTTCCTTGGGCACATATAAGAGCAATGGAGAAAGACCAAATCATGGCTTCTGATACTGTGCACCAAATACCACTGATGATGCCATCTATCTACTGTACTCCATACTATCTGTCTCAGAAAGCACTGTCCTCTTTCTGTCCCAGTGACTGTTTAATATAGTCATCTGGAAGAGAAATAGAAGTTGTAAGTTTAAAGAACAAAATAGATGAAGTCGAAAGTCAGGGAGAAATGTATGAAGGGATAAGCAGACAAGGTTACCTTATTTTTTATTACCCACTGGAAATACCTTTCACATTATTGAGATAATCCAAATGGATTTAGGTTTCAAAAAAAAAAAAATTAAAAAAAACCCCAACACCTAGAAGGTCTGATTCTGGTGAGGCTGTACCTGTCCAGTCATAGTTCCCTTGGTTCACAAGAAGGTTGAGAAATTGGAGAGAGTCCTGCAGAAGCCTCTTAGTATGGTCAGAGTTCTCATATACATGACCTACTGGGAGATGCTGGGGGAGCTGTTCTTATTTAATCTGGTGGAATGGCTGCTAAAGGGAGATCCAACTGAAGCCTACAGCTGCTTGAAGAGGAATTATAAAGATGATGGAGCCACTATTGGTACTGACAAATGGTATAGACGGGGGAAAGTCATGTATTGGATTCCAGAAGGTTCTGACTGGACATTAGGAAAATCTCTAGGTGAGTGGCATGGAACTGGAATGGTTTCCCATTGACCATGGGATCTCCATCCTTGAAAGGTTTTCAATACTGAGCTAGGCAAAACCATGGCTGACCTCATCAAGTGTTGACAATAATCCTGCTCTGAGTAGTACCTTGTACTGGTTGACATCCAGATGGTTTCAGACAGCACGTCTGTGATCTATAAAATATAATCCTCCAGTTTTCAGCTGGATTTCTTTTAGGTTGTGTTTTTTCCCTAGAGGTTCATTCTTCCTCATTTTACATTTTTTTAATGTGACAAAGTGACGATACCCCGTCTACCCAAGTTCCAGTTAAATACACATGAGTAATCCTTACCTTCAAGACCTACAAAATAGTTTAAACTCTATTTGCCTTACAAATATTTTCTCCCTCTCATCTGTCCCTTTCCTCATAGGAAAAGATTGTTTCCAATTGCTGATGAAAGCTCATTTTGAGCATGAAACATCTAGAAGAAAAATCATCTCTGTAGAGGGCTCTCAGGTAGAAAACTCTCTAGAAGGATATTAGAGGATGCTTCTCTATGACACTTTTTTTAGTGCTGTACCTGTAAAACTGGAGACTTGGCGTATGTCCACAGTAAAAACTATTAGGTCCAGCAAGTCCTAAATCAATAGCTGAAGTAATTTGGAGGGATTGGTAGAACTGCTTGTATAAAATCAGCCTGAAAGGCCTGGCAAGCATGGTTCTTGAGAGTGCCTGGAATTTATTTTTTCTCCATGCCATCTCTCTTTTTTCTTTGCAAGACCCTTACTACCTGAGAAAATTTCAAGTTGGTATAGTTTGGGTGTTTGAAATTATGGTAATCTTTTAGTCCACAGGAAGCTTAAAACTATTAAAGCTAGAAGGAATGTACATGGAAGCAGGCTGCTCAAGAACTTGATGTCAGCCCTATTCTTAGTCAATCAAGAGTAGCTTTTAAGGTTTTCCATAACACTGCTGACATTATTATAAGTAGATCAGCTATAAAATATGGGAAAGAATGTAAATATTATATTCAACTTCTGAAATTATATTGTTTAATTGAAAAATCAAATCACAAAGCAGTTGGTCAAGTGTATATTTTTAGACATTTTCCTGGTCAGACAGGTAGTTTACATTTTAAAAGGTTAATTACTGTTATACTCCTGTGAGAAAAGGAGTTTGCTTAACTTAATCAAAGGGTTTTAATTGTTTATTTTCCACTCTCAAAAATAAAAAATGTAATGGTATTATTACAGAAACAATATTAAAATAATGTATTAAATCATAGAATGGTTTGGGTTGGAAGGGACCTTAAAGACCCCCTAGTTCCAACCCCCCTGCCATGGGCAGGGACACCTTCCCCTAGACCAGGTTGCTC
>NW_010242928.1:74532-77836 GCF_000690775.1 Eurypyga helias | reverse complement strand
TGGGCTGCCAGTGCACACTGCTGGCTCATGTCCAGCTTTTCATTCACTATTAAGCTTAAGTCCTGGGTGCATATTTCTTCAGTAAGACCCATTTTTTCACTATTATGCAAGAAATGGAGACACGAGCAGAGACAGAACAGTTGTCTTAGGAGCAAACTGTTCATAAGAATAAATATAATTCCATCTCTTTAAATATATACATATACAAATAATAAACATATACAAATAATAAATCTTGTGTTATGCACAAAGGTGAGGATCTAGCTCTGATCTTGTTGGAGAGTTTCTTCTACTACATGATGATATTAATATTTATTGTGCTTTAACCCCAGCCAGCAACTAACGCCACACAGACACTTACTCACTCCCCCTCGGTGGGATGGGAAGGAGAATCAGAAGAGTAAAAATAAGAAAACTCATGGGTTAAGATAAAGAGATTTTAATAAGTAAAGCAAAAGCTTTAATAAGTAAAGCAAAAGATGCTCATACAAGCAAAGCAAACCAAGGAATCCATTTACTACTTCCTATCGACAGGCAGGTGTTCAGCCATCTCCAGGAAAGTAGAGCTCCCTCATGCATAATGGTTACTTGGGAAGACAAGCACCATCACTCCAAACATTCCCCCCTTTTCTTCCTCTTCGCCCAGCTTTGCATGCTGTGCATGACATTGTATGATATGGAATATGCCTTTGGTCAGTTGGGGTCAGCTGTCCCAGCTGTGCCCCCTCCCAACTTCTTGTGCACCCCCAGCCCCATCACTGTTGGGGTGGAGTGAGGAGCAGAAAAGGCCTTGACTCTGTGTAAGCCCTGCTCAGCAGTAACGGAAACATCCCTGTGTTACCAACACTTGTTCTAGCACAAATCCAAAACTTTGCCCCATATTAGATAGCGTGAAGAAAATTGACTCTGTCCCACACAAAACCAGCACAATAGTGAAGGGAACAGTGCACTCTTTACCTTACCCATCTCTTCTCCTTGATAAAACTGTGTCTGCTGTAGGACTACTTTTATTACTGTAATTTGACTGTGGCTTTGGACCTGTGGTTAATATCAATAGCTCAAAACTGGCAGTTTTGACAGATTTATGACACTACTACTGTCCTGAAGAATTTTATGTTCTAATTTGAGAAAAAGAGAAATTTTGAGGGGTAAGAGTAGGAAAAAAAAGAGAAGCATTAAAGTCAATAAAAGTCATAGCAATGGTATCAATAGTTTCTTCCATTGTTTCCAAAGGATCTTAGAGGGTTTATAAAATCTGTTATTCCTACACACATGTGCCAGAATCTTAAGTTACTGCAGCTGTGCTCAAATACTGCTTTATACTTGTACAAAATAATTTATTTCTATAATTTTTCTCAGCCTTTTCTTCTTTGGATAAAAACATTTCCGCTTAACATATCTGGTTAGTCTGTTAATCAATAAAACAAAACTCTAAGTATTCAGAATACTCGCTCTCATATACTGGTTAAGCCTAAACCAGACTTGCTTTTCTAAAGCAGTAGTCTAAAAGCTGCATTACATAAACTGTCGCAAGACTCAATTCTCTGCCTCTTGATACTTACGTAAATGTACTCTGGTGATCATGAATATCACAAGTTATTCAACTCATAAAAGCAGACTGTAAAAAAAAAAAAAGAAAAATCAAAAAACAAAGCCCAACAAAAACCAAACCAAAACCAATCAAGCTGTCTAAAGGGCTTTTTCTTTAATTGTAATTTCTTATGAAACAAGAATTTTTTAGCCTCTCTTATCTGCAAAGCAGTTACTTACATATCAAGCACAAATCTCACACAGGACACTGAAAGCACACAGATTTTGGCCGCTGTGTAAAAGAGGATGACAAGATACCAGGCAAGACATTTTGTCTGAATTCCAAGGTGGTTAATTTTGTTCACTGGTACACTTATGAAGATTTTGGCTTGTGTGTAGTCATTTTACGTTCAGAGTTTAGAATATTTTCTAAACAAATACTTAGAGTAAGCTATACAAAGTAAGGAACTATCAGCCTTAACAGAAGCAATTCTGACAAACAATTATTTTCGTTTTAGCACTGACAATTATGTAAATGTATCTGGAACAGCAATAGGCACCTTAATTATGACACCTAATTATACCAATTTATTTATACACCTCCTTGAACGACATTTTATTTATAACTCTCCCACTCATTCAAAGACAAGAAAAAGTAAAGCAGAATTTCATAGGTGGCTGCTTTATCATTGAAACATAAACAAAACATGAACTATTTGAACTTGAATATTCACATGTGTAGCATGTCCACATTGTGTTATGTTCTTTTTCTTTTCCAGCTTTCAAAGAAAGACAACTTTTTATAACTCAGTATGTAATAGAACCCTTTTGTGTTTCTTTCCTGGCAGAAATCTTTCAAATATGCACCATATTCAGAAAATGCACCCCAAAATTACCTACACTCCCATAGGGTTTTAAAAAAAATATCATCATTTTCTCGCTAAAAATTATTTCCACCCTGTACACGAAACCAAGTTATAAACAAACTTTATGACATGTAAGATCTCAATTCTCTGCTTGAACAAATCCTGCTATCTTCCTTCAGAATTATCATCACATGTTGTATCCTGAATTTTGTCCTTTGCAACAGGAAAGAGTTTTTCTATAGACAAGGAACATAGTTCTATGTAAATTATCATGACCAAAGTCCTTGCTTAGGACTATGTCTTGGGTAATGCAGTTAATAAATAATAGAAATAATGAATCAATGATAATGTCTCATTGCTTTTCCAATTAGGCTGGGCTGTACAGTCTATTAAATAAAGTATTACAGAGAATGGCTCTATGTGTCTGAATCTTTCCGTCTCTGAATTATCTGAATGGCCTTGGGATGGAGCACAGAGAGCTTCTTGAACATAAAAGTTGCTGGAGAAGCTGACCAAAATGCGGTTAAGAAGGATATGCTCTATTGTGGTTCTTTATTCCCACTCCATTCAGAGAAACAGGATTTTATATCTTTTTCAGAAATAAGCAACACTGCTCATATGAATACATCTGATTTTTTCTTCTCCTAGGGCACAAACCTACACAACTCCAAGTACTGGCTAGCACTTGGCTAATGAGGCAGCATTATGACGTCGTCATGAAATAGCTCAGAACATGTTCTGAAGAGACTGCTGATCTTGTCTTTGCATTTTTATTTCTTTTCTTTGAAACATTTATTGTCCAAGCTCTGTAGTTGCCATTGAGTCCTTACATTAATTTCTTCACTGTTTTCTATCCAATGACAGTGATTATTTTACAGTTTTGGGTTTGCGGGTTTTGGGGGGCGGGG
>NW_010242928.1:68547-74516 GCF_000690775.1 Eurypyga helias | reverse complement strand
GGTTGTTTTGTTGTTTTGGGGTTTTTTATTTTTATTTTTTATTTTAAACTAGTTTAACATGCACTGCGCAGGTTTTTTAATTCACTCATTTGTTAAAATAAACCTCATTTCTGTGTCCCTGAAGAAAAATATGAAATATAGATCTTATAATTGAATACATCTATTATGCCTTAATCTCACTCATTTCGAATTCCTGACAACACTCTCACAGTATGTTTTTTAGCCCTTTCAAGTTATTCTGTAAGATGTCCCAACCATACTGTAATTTAAGACGTATAGTCCAGGATGCTGTCTTTGTCTCCAAGATTCCTAGTACAGAACGAATCACATAGCCAAAGGTTTACATTTCAGTCATCGTGACTGGCTCAGGTCTTTCTAAAACTTCAGTTGTACTTTTAGTAAGACAAATAACTTCAGGTCCCCAAACTTGTTATATTTCTTCCTTTACATACAATTAAAGGTATATTTTCAGGCATGAGAGTTCAAAATTACCTCACCAACATGTAAGAGGACTAAAGTTGAATAAAATAGAGATGCTAAATTTTTTCTAGGAGGAATCAGAGGGAACTGACAAAGTGAGTAGAACAAGACTGAGAAAAAGTTTGAGAAAATCTGATTTTGACAGAATCCTTCTGCTTTCTTTTCCCCTTTCTGCTTCATCTCATCCTTTTTTGCTAAAGTTCTTTTCAGTAAAATAAAACCTACTCTTTTCATAGGTTGTTGTTTGAGAAGCTCTAGACAGAATTTCACCTCAGACTTGTAACTTTAACATTCATGGGAGAGTAGGATCCAGAACAATACACTGTGTCCAAACTCCAGATCTGAGTTCAGATCAGAGCATGAAACTTAGGACCTAGCACAGTTCACACACACAAACACTTGAAGTCAGGGAGGTTCTTGATCTAAACCTTTAATACTACAAATGAGGAGGGGACACTTGTAGATGAGTACTTTGCTAGCTAACTACAAGGAGCAGTACTATTCTAGGATGACTACTGGCTGGATCATTGTTCGTTTGCATAAGAAATGTGTACAATATATTCATGAGTGTCCTCAGTGGGGCTGCTTCTAAGACAGAAGCACATGGTTGATACCTTCCCTTTTGGCAGATTTGTTTTCCAATTGGTATCAGTAATTTGGTTCCATCGAAAGAATAATGTCTAGGTATATAATGGAGCTGAGACTGAGAGTGCTGAGTTTGGAGCCCTAGAACAACAGAATATTTCTGATGACTCTCAGCTGGATGGTGGTATTTTCCCACATAAGTGCTGTAAAGATATGCTAAAGAATTGCAGAGCATTTCAAAGCTCTAAACAACTTGCTTTCTGCATGTCATTAAGAGTGCTGGGGATATCTACAACACATCTGTTCACAGGTATGTACAGGCATCCCTGAGAAAGCTTTAAATCATACAGCCTGGAACTCTGTAGTCTCGAAGTCATAGCAGTATGGACTTCAGCTGCCAAGAACCTGTCAGGGTTCTGGTGGGCTTGTGCAGTCTGCTATAATAAGCGAACTGTTTCGGTATATGAGCTAGTTGAAGGATGTTTACATGACCTGCAGTTCTGTGCACCTGGATGACAGTGAACATCCTTCACTTTGTAGCTGCAGTGCAGATCATAGCATAGAAACCCACATATGGGTACATGGAAACATTCATAAGTAGAACTATACCATCTGCCTACAAGTTTGCATTCAGTTTCTTTCCAGTGAACAGAAGTACCATTACATCTGCTTGTGAAACTTCTTGTAGCTGCTCAGTCTGTATAGTCCATTTAACTGGTGATCCCAGTCCTTGCACAGCTGGGATGTAGAAACAGGGAGCAGTGATGGTGACATGGCAGTCCAGATTTCTTGACTCTTACTTGTTCAGAACCACTATGCTTTTCCTATAGTCTTCAAGAGCAGCAGTTTTTGAGTTCCTTAGCATAGCAGGTTTATCTTCGTTTCTATTTTTACATCATCAAGAAGTTGTTATGACAAACGCTGCTTATAATTTACTTATGGCCTGCTTGTAGGGAGACATATAAAAGAGACAAATAACTTCAGTCCTATTATTATGAGAACTAGAAAGAATATTTATTTTCAACATCCAGTTGATTTAGAATCCTGCCTGACCTCTTTAACAACAGCAAGCATTAAAGAAATGGAGAATACATCTTGTAATTTTTGCCACAGTACGCAGATTATCGAAGTTGTGATTAGGTGGGGATTAGATTGGACGCACTACCAGGAGAAACTGAGTGTCCAAGTCCCTTAAGTAGCTTTGGAAATTTCAGTCATGAAGTCAAGCTTTATATCTTTTGAGTCACTGCCATGTATTACTCACTTCACTGATCTGAAGAGGAAAAGGCAAATAAAAACAAAAACACCACCTCCGGTTAAGGAATTCCTTGAAAACCAAGGAGTCTTTAAATGTGCACTCATTTGGCAGCGACATTATTGTAAGATGATTATACAGCTTATGAATGTTTATTGCCTGACTTGAAGATGCAAAATGTAAGATTAACAATTGCAGTGTTTTTTTTTCTAGAAATGCTGTATTTCTGCTATTGTGTTTGCAGAATACAGCTAGATAATAATTGATTCTGTGACAGGGATTGGCTAATTTGCCAACAGTATAGTATAAAACACATTTATACAGTCAATTACACCCAAGTGCATGGCCTATTTGCGTTATAATTTCATAAACTTGCCAGCAATTTAAATAAAAAAGTTCCATTAAATTATCATATCATGTGATAGAATGATATTGCCAAGTATATTAAACCATGTGTGTTCAGCCAGAATTAATTAAATATTATTACTTTTTTCTTATTAACACATTGAACCTATCCTTCCTACTCACTACTAGAAATAGAAGCCTATTAGTGAATAAAGTAAACTTAAGGGCAAAGTTTAAACATTTTCCTGAGGGTGCTTCATTAAGATTCCTAGTTCTTTTGTTTAAACATTTGCTCATGGTAAATGTACTTGTATTGTGAAAATATTTTATGTTCTTAGATATGAATACTGGAAAAGTTTAAAGGTAATCTTTAATAATAATATTCAGACATTTCAGGCAGATCTGATCTTACTTTTTCTATCCAGTCTCAGATATAATAATAAATAACTCAGAATATATTTGGTTTCTATGTTTGTTCCCAACTTTTTTTTTTTTTTTCATGTTTGGATAGCCTTATGAGGTAAAAAGAAATATTAATTATTTAGCATGATTATTATCTGAATTCTCCACATCTCCCACTGTCAAACAGTGAAATAAAATAGGAAATACCCATTTCGTATGAAATACATTAACAACATGTCTCAGGGAACTTGTTATTTCAAGAACATGGCAACGAACAGTGAGAATTAACATTTTCCTATAACTTTAATACAAATTGACCTACTGACTTATGAAACTAAAACTTCTCAGGACAAACTGTGCCCAGACAAACATACCTTCTCTCTTTCTCTCTCATCAGGTGTTGGAGTTTCAGGCACTGTCTGAGCTCTCCTGGCTTTGAAACACAGGGGATTCTTTTAGGAAAAGATTTATCTTCTCATTGTTAAAAAACTTTTAGAAAACCCCAAATTTAAAAAAATACAGCTGTGAAATTACTGACATACATTTAGTTTAATAATATAGCGTGTTTGAAAGTGGATAAGCACATTGTTAGCAGCAGTCTACCAGGAATCAGCAGAAATAATTACCATCAAGATTTAATTATGTCAGACGAATATCTGTCCTGAATAACAGTGTCGACAGTAGAAGCTGGCATTGCTGCATGTTCAAGCCAGCTCTCTGTATATTTCTGTTAAACACAGTGGTAGCTATTCTGCTGTGACTGACTTTAAATTAATATTGTTGAACACATCAAAGCAATGAAAAGAATTACAAAAAGAGAGGAATATGAACAAAAATAATCTCTTGGAAGAATTGGGCTTCGCCCCTTCTCTTGCACAAAAGACATTGATCAGAAGCATCTCTGAAGTTAATGCAGAGGCCGTACTGTAAGACAGGGGAAAAGGAGATCTGAATAGGTCTTGCTGTGTTTATGTGTAACAGTCTCTTCTTTAACTGTTGCTGTCCATCTTAAGATGAACTTCAGAAGATATGTAAAACAATTTTGACTGTGATGACATTGATTTTCTGAGTTTTAAGGTAGGCTTTCATTAGAACATCTCCAAACTACGTAAAGTACTATAGTTTGTGCTGGTGCCAAACCAAAATATGAAGTTTTTGATTATTCAAGTGAGTGGTGTTATTGAGCAAAGCAAATCTATAATCTGAGTAAATATTACACAGTATTATTAAAAAAGCTTTAAAAAAGAATGAAAAAATAATTGTACTAGACTTAATTAAAGCTTCAAGTAAAGCTTGCTTTTATTGGCAATTTTTTTGTTGCAACAAGAAAACTAAAAATTAAGAGGATGGTTGGCAGCAATATTGATATGCTAATGGATAAACATGCTAATTTAGAAAAAACTAATCAGCAAAGACATTACTAATGGAAATGTGCTGGAAAATGGCTAATGCTGTATGCAGACCTGGTATCTACAAAATTAAGAACAACTCATTTTGTATTTATAATTGTAACTTGAAAACTAAGCCTTGATCTTCTCTCTTCTTTGCTTTGGTTAGTATTTAAAGATATTTCAGATGACCTGGCCTGGTAGCATGACACCTGTTTAATTTCTCTATAATTATGCTGCTAAAATTGCATGTTCTGTTTACTGATAGGAGAGTTAAAATCTTACATTCTTTCTATCTAATTTGCCAGTGTCTCCAGACAAAGAGACCCTTCGAATTAAAGAGTATGTATGAGTCAGGTCTTCTGACTGAGGTGTGGTAGAACATCACTGTTTATCAGCACTATGTGCTCAGTATGTCAAGACTTGAAAGAGTAATGATACATTTAGGCACTAGGGTAAGGCTTTGAAAATACTTAGGGGGGGCTCTGCTTCACTTACATCATAATAAATGCCTTTAGCTGCAGCTGAGTTAAGCTCATTCTAAGGATTTTCTGACATCCCACCACCACTGGTGTGACGTTTCTTTTTCTCCTAAAATGACCGTTCTGAATACGTGTACACACTGTACTTCCAATTTTAGCCTGCATTTTGAGTGTACTGCTGTAAAATAGCTTATTATCTTATGGTGTCAAAGGTTTCTGAGGTGTTTTTAAGCCTAATAGTATTTTCTGAGTTGGAAACTGTCATTAAAGGATAATAATTAAAGAATTAAATAGTGGTGTTCTGCAACACTTTTCAGAATTTTCCAGTGTGCTGGGAGGGCTGCAGAGAGCAAAACTTAAGTGCTTATAGTCTTAATTGGTCACCAATTAATTATTGTATGCAGGGATTAAGACTGTCTTTAAACACACATATATTTAACACCAATGGAAGGAAATTTTTTCACCCTATCACAGCAAATAGGTCTCCACATTTTGGAAGGTCTCCAGGGAAGGAGACTCCACCACCTCTCTGGGCAGCCTGTTCAGTGCTCTGTCACCCTCACAGTGAAGAAGGGTTTCCTCATGTTCAGGTTGAACCTTCTGTTTTCCAGTTTATGGCCATTGCCCTGAGTCCTGTCACTGGACACCACTGAGAAGAGCCTGGTCCCATCTTCCTGACACCCACCCTTTAGATATTGATAAGCACTGATAAGATCCCCCCTCAGCCTCCTCTTCTCCAAGCTAAATAGACCCAGCTCTCTCAGCCTTTCCTCATATGGAAGGTGCTCCAGGCCCTTCAACCTCTCAGTGGCCCTGGGCTGGGCCCTCTCCAGTAGTTCCTTGTCCTTCTTGAACTGAGGAGCCCAGAACTGGACACAGCACTCCAGGTGAGGCCTCACAAGTGCAGAGTAGAGAGGGACGATAACTTCCCTTGACCCGCTGCCCACGCTCTTCTTAATGCATTCCAGGATGCCACTGGCCTTCTTGGCCACAAGGGCACATTGCTGGCTCATGGTCATCCTGTTGTCCACT
>NW_010242928.1:48558-67872 GCF_000690775.1 Eurypyga helias | reverse complement strand
AACCTGCGGGTCAGCCAGCCACTCATCCCAGTTTTATATCATCAGCAAACTTGCTGAGAGTACATTCTATCACTTTGTCCAGGTCATTGATGAATATATTGAATGAGGCTGGACCCAGCACTGACCCCTGGGGGACGCCACTAGCCACAGGCCTCCAACTAGACTGCACCATTGACCACAATTCTCTGAGCTCTTTCCTTCAGCCAGTTCCCAATCCACCTCACTGCCCAATGGTCCAGTCTGCACTTCCTAAGCTGGTTTATGAGGATGCCATGGGAGACTGTGTCAAAAGCTTTGCTGAATTTACCAAGAAGAATTAACTGGAGAAGAAATAAACAGGAAAAAGGTTGTTCCTAATTAATAAAGAACAACAACAAAAATTAATTTTCATTAAGACTGATTGTGAGGAAAAATAACCATTGTTTTCCTGAATTTAAAATTCATTGATGAAATAAGAAGAATTTATGTTATTGACAATAATCGTTCAAATTTTAAAAAATATTACAGCTATAATGAAAATACAGTGACCTTGTATGATACAATGAATATACTTGATCATCCTCAAAAAAGTGATAGTATTCAGGATGGACCATCTCCTTATATGTTTCTCTCTTATGGAGCTGAAACTTTATTAATGAATACACCCACATATAGCATATTAAATGCGTGGAATAAATTATCCATTTATGATGTTATACTTATTTCTTCTATGACAAAATTAATTCAATTTATTTAATTCAGAATTTCTTGACTAAAATTTTGTTGAAACAGAAGATAAATAAAATTTGTGTCTAGCAGATTAATATCAGCAAATAATGTGTTACAAGCTGTTTAGGGAAGAGCTGATGCTGGGGCCTGGAGATGCAACACTGTGCGTTTTGGAGGTTTTAATCTGAAGTAGCTCTATTGTGATCCTGTGAATTGAAGACCCATTAGCAGCTGGAGTACATTAGGTGCACTCCTGAAACATAGCTTCTGGTTTCATGCAGAAATAAACCTGAATATGTTTTCAGGCTATTTCATGAGGTAAACAAAGTACAGACTTGAAAAATACAAATGCTGTACTCATCTGAAAAAGAACAAGAAAGAGAAAACAAGGATTTACAGGCCAGCCAGCAAAACTTCAATCCTCTGGAATTTTATGGAACAATCCTCCTGGAAGTCATTTCCAAGTGTGTCACAGTCAAGAACAGCCAGCAAGGATTTGCCAAGGACAGATCATGCCTAACAAACATGACTGCCTTCTATGATGAGATGACTGGCTTTGTGGTCAAGGGAAGAGTGGTGGGTAGGTTATGTTCTCACTTTATCCAGGTCTTTGGTATTCTCTCCCACAGTATCCTTCTATCTAGACTGATGAGATAAGGGCTGGATATGTAAATGATTATATGACTGGAAAATTGTCTGGACTGATTAGCCCAAAGAACATGCATCAGAGGGAGAAAATCCAACTGGTCAAACTAATGATGTCCCTTAAGGATCAGTGTTAGGGCCAATACTGTTTAATGTCTTTTTAAATTACCTGGACACTGGGACAGAGTGCACTCTCAGCAAGTTTATAGATAATATCAAATTGGAGGGAGCAGTTCATATGCTGGAGGGTAGGGGCTGCTGTTCAGAGTAACGTTAACAGACTGGAGAAATGGGCCGACGGGAACTTTATGAAGCTCAACCAAGGCAAATGCAAGTGTCCTTCCCTTCTCCCTAAAAAGGCAGTGTAGGCTGGGGGCTAACTGACCAGAAAGTAGCTTTGCGGAGAACGTCTTGGGGGTGCTGATGGACAACAGGCTGAACAGGTCAGCTGTGCACCTTGGCAGCAAAGGTGGCTGAGCTGTATTAGCAACAGTGTAGCCAATAGGTCAAGACAAGTGATTCTATGTTCAGCACTTCTGACATAATTTCTGAATTGCTATGTCCATTTTTGTCAGTTCAGTACAAGAAAGACATTGACTTGCTGGTGTGAGCGTGATGGAGGCAGCTGGAGAAACATGTTTTATGAAAAGAGGCTGAAAAAAGCAGGTTGTTTCAGCCTTGGGAAGAGAACTTATTGCTGTCTGACTAGCTACTGAGAAATTGTAGGGAAGACAGAACTAGTCTCACACAATGTTGAGACAAAAGACAACAGAAAAGAGTTGGAAAGCTGGAAATTCCCAACTCAATAAAAATAAACACTTTTTCTGACCATGGATGTGGTCAGTCATTGGGTCAGGTTTCCCAGAAACGTGGGATTTCCATTTTTTGGGTTTCTATAAAGTTGATTGGACAAAACCGTTACCAAACTGATCTCAATAGACCTGCTCTGAGCAGGACACTGAACTAGGGGACCTCCAAAGAACCCTTCAAATCTTAATTATTCTATAGTTTTGTGGTTTTTGGTGAGTGGGGGACAGTTAGGACACCTGCTTCAAAAGTCTGTTCCTGGTTCGAAACAAAATATGAATGTATCTGCCTCCTGACTTACGTAATATTTTGTAGTGAATAATCTTTGATTTACACTAAGATAATATTACAGTGAATTTCCTAATTAGTTTGTGGATAAATCAGGTCAGGAAAACGTTTAAAAGTACTTGGAGTGAGATTAGAGTTTGGAATTTATTGGTTATTGTTAACTGTAGCTCAGTATTTCTAAAACGCTTTCTCACCCATTCTGGTTAATTTCTGCTTGGTTGGTGTTACTGCAGGCCAAGTGATTCAGTACTATGCATTCTGTAATATGCTTTGGATTTAGCAATACTGGATATCTATTAATATGAAAGTTACTAAATGTAATATTACTTAATCTTATTTCTACAATACGCTTTTCAGGATAGTATTTATTTATTTGATATCTGATAGGCAATGGCCACTTGCCTTTTCACTTTTAATGTTCAAAGACGTATATAAATTGTTTACCTATTCAAAGTACAAATCTCATCAACAATATAATTGCAGAATTATTACTGAAGTCCTCTTATAGCAAGTTTCAGTCATAGTACAAAAGAAAGGATTAAAGCATGAATGGCATCTAAATGATTGCCAAAGGATTGTTTAACCTAATTTGAGATAATAAGCCTTAGTGGATTTAAGAGTGCCTTCAAAAAACCAAGTATTAGTTATAAAAATTTATACTCAGTTCTTCATCATATTCTGAAGACAGAGACCAAATTTGCTCTCACTGTACACATAGGGGTTTTATTTTTGTTGTTGCTGTCAATGCATTTCACCTTTGGCTTTACATAAATTGTCAAAATTTGCAGTGGTTCTTCCTGTAGAAATCTAAGGATCATCCTCTTTGCAACTGCTTGACAGACTACATGATATATTGTGGAAACTTTTGGACTTATTTTTTGTTATTTCTATTGAAATACCATCTTGTCTACCTCATCCTTTCCTGGAAATAGCTTATTATTACACTGGATAATGAGCTACATACCACCATTTAAAATGCTGTGAAGTATAGGTGTCTCTCCCCATAAATGTAATTCTATAGGTACTTAAACAAAAAAAATACTGTAGACCTTTCAGAAGGATGATTTTTTCAGGAAGGTGACACATACATTACTCAAGCATAAAAAATACAAATAGCTCTAAGATATTTATGCCTTTTACAGGCATTCTAACCTTTTTAGAAAATGGCTATAATTTGAAGTTATAATGTGAAGGGAGTGTTCTTAATGCTACATTAATTACAAGACCTCGCTTACATTACCTCTTTGGAGACATTTTTGTATTTTTATATGAAAAGATGCATATAATATTGTGGCAATAATGAGCTTAATGTAACTGGAAGCTATCAGATAAAATTGTATCAAAATTTCAAATACAAATAGCACCAGAAAAATTGTCTGTATGCCTGAATGTCTTTGAATCTCACATGCCTGAATCTCACATGCTGAAAACTTTTTCCCTTGCCACTAAGTGGCACTGTATTATTTGTAGTTGGCTGTTCAGGTTGTACTAAAAACCCTTTGGGCCAAATTTATTCTTGATACAGCCTCATTAAGTCAATAGAGTTTCATGTTAAATGAATTTGGCCCAGAGTTTTAAAGGCACCTAATTCTAAAGCATTGTTGTAAATTTCCATTGTGGAAGCCCAGGATAAAAATAAAAATCAGTTAGCATTTAATCTTGCAAGCAGCTGACCCTTTCATTTGGTGTTTAACTGTTTCATTATAATTTTTTCCTACCAAATTAGCCCTAGTTAAAGAGGATCATCTTATCTATTTCAGTAAGACTGCCAGTAAATGTTGATTTAAAAATGGATGAGGTCTGTGCTCTTTGTGTTCACCCTTAATTTTCATTAATATTATATATTTTGAAATGTATGTGAAGATGAAAAAGTCTGCTCTTGAAAACCTAGTTACACTCTAGCAAAATATGTCAAGGAATAAAGAAACCGAAGATGATCAGGTTTGTCCAATGTCACGCTTTACTCTCTTTCTTGTTTCCTTGCAGTGATAGAAGAGTAAATAGACACATGAGAATTTTCAAAACAGTGCTTAAAGTCTCTTTTATCTTTGACTTATCATTGTGCAGAAAACAAAGAAATATAAGTCTTGAGACACTACATTTATGCAAAACTGCTTACACCTTTGACATAAGGCAATCCTTTCCTTCTTAATATACATATAAATTGTCACTTGCTTAGGTATCAAAAGAAAATTAAAGCTGTTTTCCTGAATTCTTAGCAAAGAGATAGTTTATTTAGTCTTTTATATATGAGCTGAGAGCTTTATTTGAGAATGGACTGCATTTCCATGCAAGAGCATTTGTCTTGCTGGCTTTGCACAGACCAAGTAATATGTGTATGAGAATGGAACATGGCCTGGGATCGCTGGTGGAGGAAAGGATATCTGTATGTCAAAATACGACCCTTGGAGGTGGCACTTCTCTGCCTGGGCCTGGCAAATATTTCTCTTTCTGTTTTCTATCAGGCACCTACATTGTCTATTCTTCCCATAATCGCACTACAAATATTTATTTGGTAGTAGGTTCTAGCACTGCATTATCAATATCTGCCAGGGTATTTTATGTCAATTTTGTATTATCTTTTCATAAAAGCTGACTGATAATTTCTAAAATGGGAGAGAGATTATTCCCTAATTCTCTGTGGTGTTGGACTCCTTGTGGACTACTTCACCTTCTGAAATAGCTCAGG
This sequence comes from Eurypyga helias, assembly GCF_000690775.1. Taxonomy (NCBI): domain Eukaryota; kingdom Metazoa; phylum Chordata; class Aves; order Eurypygiformes; family Eurypygidae; genus Eurypyga; species Eurypyga helias. The sequence goes on along the minus strand of NW_010242928.1, from coordinate 62,735 downwards.
GATTTTGGATTGCAGATAACTGTGGAAACTTATTATTTGTTTCAGCTGGGATTCCTCACTTTCTTCACAGTGTTGATTTTGTTAAAAACAGGAATATTTACTAATACTAATACAGGGTTACTGATTTCCTGAGAAGCCCCAAGTGACAGAATCTGTATGAGAGTGGCAAAGCCAATTGGGAGAGATCTAATCTTTTATTAGGACATTTGTTATAGTCAGTTAAAAGTAAGGAGCTTTTGGACACACCAATATCATCTCAATTGTACATAATCTTTTTGGATATTAGAAGCAGAAGCAATGATGATTAAAACTGTTCTTGCAATGGGCCAGCATTAGCCAGAATAAATTCATATTCAGACATTTCAGGAAAAATGTCCTGACTTGGAGAACTACTTCACTTTCATGCTACTCCCAGAGTTTATTCAAAACTTGAAAATGGTGAATATAAAATTAATATATGATATAGTAAATATTACGAAAATTATCTGAAAAGAATGCTTAAAGAAACAGTATTAAAAACATCTTAAGTTTGGAGCAGCTGACTTGGCTCTTACAGTTCGAATAGATCTACAGCAGAAAAATTTGTTAGCAAAGTGTGTGTTGGGCTAGCATGCGCCTGCTCTGTGTGGTGCCAGTCTCTAGCTGGATCCTCATGAACTAACTAGTTTAGGAACTGGGATTGTGCACAGACTATGAGAATGGTGTAGTCTGTACATCAGTGACAATATACTGCAGATACACATGATGTGGTTTATCCAGCAAAAGTTTGACCACCTCTGTACTCACATCCATTTTTGTACCATTCTTGGCTGTGCACAGATAGCCTCCTGTTACATGATGTAGTAAGCTGAATCTACATCAGTACTTATCCCAGCTAAACCTGAAAGAGCAATAAATCCCATCATGATTCCTAAGTTTACTTATTGGAAAGTTCCATGCATGAAGTAGCATTGTGCTTTTCCTCTTGCTCAGTACTTTTTCATATTAGTCTGAGATACTGCAATCTTATTTATGCAGACCATTTTTATATTAGGTATCACTAAATTAGAGCGCTGACTATGAAATCACTGCAGTTATAGGCCATTAATAAGGTCATTCTAGCAACATTTAAGAACTGATCTGTTAGTTCTTTGCTGACATCTGTGTTCGTGAACCAATTGCCATTTAAAGATCCCGTCTGACATTTACAGGTGATAACCATTATGGCATTATGATGAGTCCTATGAGAAAGTTCTGTAGCCACTCTATTTATTATATTTTTGTCCTTCCCACTTGTTAAGAAAAGCCTTCAAGTTCATTATTTCATTGTTGTAAGGGTTGAGAAGAATTTTTTTTTTTTTTTGACCATGAATCTACTTTTCTTTCTAGGGCTTCTCTTTCACTCCAGAAAAAAAGTGACCCCTCTTCTGTAGCTTGTTATAAGATACTATATTTATTTTGAGTCTGACATACACAGCGTTTCTAAATAAGGAATAGCAAATAAGGACTTTTGGACTTAGCATACTCAGTGTTTTCATACAGGTTACACAGAGATGTTTTAAATGAAGCAACATCAAATCCAATATAATAAAAGACCATCCTTTTATGAATCACACATAAAAATACAAATAAAATAATTTGTAACAGTATTATGTCCCCAAACTACCTTTAGTAAAAAGCTGTCTTCTGTCAACTGCACTAGAAGTATTAGCTCTCTTCTATCATCTTCCAGGCATAAGAACTATAAAACGAATAAAGTCTGCTCTATTTGTCTCATAGTATGTAACACTAGTAACAATATTTATTAAAGAAACAAAATCTATGTTATCCAGTTTATCCAAGAATGAATCTTTAAGCTGTCTGCCCTCTGATGAGTATCTGAAGTCCCAGCTGAACTATCTGGGAACTAAGAACACAGTTCTGCAGGCAGATGGTAAATTCTGAATGTGAGAATACCATGCCTCGGCAAAAAGGAATCTACCACAAGGTCAGCTGGTGAAAGTGAGTACAAATGCACAAACCCTGATTAATGCAAGATAGAGCATGCCTCTGTGAGAAGAAGATGCCTATGTTTAATATGTAGCATGAGATGTTTCTAAAAAAAGAGTCTTCACCAAGCATTTGCTTCATGTCGCAGATAGAAAGGATAATACAAAGTGTTATTTGAGTTTGTTTAGTGGTAAAGGGGAAGATGGCACACCACCTTGTCGTGAACGTTACACTGAATTAACGCATCTCCGCCTTACCACTCATCCCACATTGCTTTCTATATATATTGTCTCTATTGACTGCACGCTCTGGGTTTTATCTCACATCTGCGGTAGAACATGCATTTATCCTATCGTTCATATGTGGTAACAAGAGTTTTGTAGAGAATTCAGTACTTGCTTTCTGAGATTAAATATCTCAGAGTGCTGAATGCTGGTTCACACCAAGTCTGTGAGGAGGCTTGGAGTCATACCCGTGATTTACGAAGACAGCAGCCTACACACACCTACAACTTACCCATACTTAGAGAGATCATAGAAGCCTAAGTAGATGGCACCGTAACCTAAATACGTAGCACCTGGGGTTTTGCAAGTTTTCTCAGGCCCTTTTAACTCTGCTCCTATACATTTTTTTGCCATTTTGTGGGTTGGCTGACCAATGTATGCATAAAACTGTGAGATGTTCTTATCGTTTGTATCGGGGCCAGTATCTGCCACACACACCTACATACCCATCATTGACCTACATAAATCCTCACATAAGTTGCTTTGAATTATGTGTCAAGCTGCAGGTGTTTCTGCACTAGTCAATAAAGGTTGTTTTTTCAACAAAGTTTGAAAATAAAAGACTCTCTGATTTTGCAGAAATAAAGGTTTTGTGATCCACTGTCTTCTCTGGAAGTTAAGAATCTGCTGGTTCCTGATGGTGCAATGGCATGTCTTAAGTATTTTTAAGCAAAATTGAGGGCAGGTTGTTGCTGCCAAAATTGATCTGCTAATACTGCTGCTCTTAAAAATTTCAAGTACAGAACTGAGAAGCTCAGTGCTGGGGTTTTTGTGACAATAATTTTAGATCACAACTCAATGTGTTCTTTGAATCTTGTGTTTTTTTAAGAATTTCTTTTTAGATAAGCATTGCATTGGTTATTTTAGACTTTTAAAAACCTGTCTGTATTCAGAAGTGGTCTTTAGTGCATGTGCAAGTGTTGACACTAGGTCTGTCTTTGACTATCATAGCCTGATGGGGCTACAGAAGAGCTCAGAAAGGGGAATTAGCCTTGGACACCACGCAGTACAGTGTCAAGGTGCATAGTAAATATAAAACCCACCTCCTTAATAGCATGAAAACATTTTTTTTTTTTTAAAGACAGTCTCACCACACTTGCTCTCAGGCAATCTCTGTGTTCTGTCATTTCAACTTGTCTCAGAGGCTAAATTCAAAGGAATAAAAAATAATTGTTCAACAGAAAGTTCATTTAGACTTGTGCAGACCCTTATACATAGGAAAAAAGGTAGGAATGACCAAAATAACCCACCACCCACTGACAAAGTTTAAAATACTTTTTTTTCAGGTGCGCTAGTTAAAAATAAAAGTCCAGCATACTTCAGTGCTGTTCCCTGAAGCTGATCTTGAATACCAATGACTTCATGTGCTGTACACAGTTTCACATTATAGAATGGATTTTCACTGTGGGCTTTAGTGGAGTTAGGAGCAAGAGTACATTTGCCTTGAGTCAGATAATCACCGAAGAGTTTAAGAGTGAAAGCATATGTTATTTCAAAAGAACATTGCCAGGCATGAATTTTCAGCTTCCTGCTCAACAAACAGTAGAATAACAGCTTGGGCCTAATCCCAACCCCCCTTTAAAGTCAATGGGAGTTTGGGACCTAGAGTGTATTTTAGCAGTTTATATGATTTGAAATGAAATGTGACAGACAGTAAAATTATCCTCCCTGACCAAACATTTGTAAGCAAAATTCTTTTGAGGGAAGGGAGACATGAGATGAGAACAGGAATTTCAGTGCTTGTACACATAACTATTTTCTTATTTAAAATCCTTGCTCTATTTGACGTTAATAAAAGTCACTCCGTCATTGCCTTTTATATCAAGCAGGATACCTTCAGACAGCTGTCTTCTAACGGACCATGAGCACAGCAGGATACACATAGAAAGGTATTGCTCAGTTGTAAATTTGAATGTTCTCCATGAAAAATTTCACTTGCCCTGGTACTTCATCTCTCTACCAAAATATTGCACTTTCCCTTCCAATAAAGATGGTTTATAATGTCAATAAGGGGCTGTAACTCTAGAAGGTGGTATTGCTCATCTTTTCTTTGTGTCATGCAACTCCCACAGTACTATGATAGCATATGTTACCTCTCCGTCGTGAGTTATTGGCTAAGTGGAGCACATTTTTATCTATATTTAGAAAACAACATTCTTCTCTCACAAAGAACCATGAGCAATGCTAGGCCAACCATACTGCAGAGAGGTTTCTATACTATGTAAAATAATTCCATTTGGTACTTCCTACTTAAGTTTTGCTTCCTAAATCCGTCATTGGCAAATATAATCCTTAAATTCTATGGGCGTTTGAGGCATTTTGCCATGCTGTGTTGAAATAACTATTCAGGCTGTCTTTGTACATATAAGATTTATAATAAGAAAATTTATTTTAAGTCCACCAGGAAAACAGTTGAAGTCAAATAATACCAATCCCATAAAAAATAGAAACATTAATTTCCAGTTGCCTACTCCTCCACTCTTCCACAAAAACTGAAAAAGGAATTATCAAAATGGCCTGTCCTTGGTATTTTTAGAGCAAGTTTTGTAATCCCACTATAAAGAAGCTAAAGAAAATATGGAGAGGTATAATATTGATTTGCCACAGTGAAAGTCCTACAGATTCTGAATGTGTTCTGTGTTATATATAATACTTGAACTGGCAAAAGTTACCTAAGGTGTTTCATATTTTCCAAATATAAGGAGTCTGTCCAGATAACAGGTGTATGTTTATTTATTATCAGACTTCTGCCTGAGAAGGCTATATTCACCCTGGAGTTTTTATTTTTCTTTTTTCTTAATTTAAAATTAACCTGTAGTAGAATATTTAAAATTTGTTAGTGGCTTAACTTAGAAAAAAAACCCTGCAGTCTCAACCTTAGAGGATGTGAAAGCAGAATTATTACATAAAGCTAAGATTTTTGAGAGCACATTTTTTTCCTCCTCTGGTGCCAAGGTTCTTGCTCAAGTTTTTCTCCCAGGCAGTCACTGCAACCTAATGCATTTTTAGAAAGTTCTTCCACACTGTATTTTCTTCTTCTTCTTTTTTTTTTTTTCCTTCTACAAGATTATGGGTATCACTGGTAAATAATTTGAGGTGTCAAACTCTTAAGTTTCTTATGACAGTAAGGCTCTTATATATTAAATGCTCCTGTTCTCCTGGACTACTGTTGAGGTGACTCAGTCTGAACATGAACCTCTAAACACACTGACTGTGAGTTAAACTGAATTGATACAAGCCTGCACTCAGGCACAAGCTTCAGTTAAGCTTCAGAGCATGAGTACAGGGAGAAATCTTCATCCCCTTCCATCGCAAACGAGGATTCTCACTTATATGTCTACCAAGAACATGAATTGACAAGCTTCCTTATGCTTGGTGTGACCAAAGTCACACTTTTTATCTACTCTTGTAATGCACCTGTCCTTACAGTTGTGTCAGAACCGAAACTTTGTGAGCTTTGCTGTTCATTGAGTAGGGTTTTTTGTTTAAATCATTTGAAGCTGAAGAAGGTTATAAGTCAGTAATTAAGCCCAAGAAATACAAAAGACTTTGGGCAATAATAATTAATTTCAGAGATCTATAAACAGAGCAAAGATTTTTACAGCTGGCAAGCAAGAAAAAGAGGTTCCCTTCTCAAGAGTGGAAATATTATACTGTAAATATTCTGGATACAAAGTGAAGTTCGAAAGCTATTTAGAGAGTAGTTGTACTATATTTAGCTGAATAAAAGGTGGATTTTATTACAAAATAGATTTCTGGATAAAAGTAGAACAGGTAAAGGAAAACCTGTTGGCTGGTAAAATTAATAAACTGTGAGATATTAACGGAGAGAACAGATTTTGCACAGAACTGCCAGGTAGGTTTCTGATTAAGTACATTCATTTGGGTTTGACTTAATGGTTGGGAACAAGACAGAAGCAGAAAAATATTAAGCTGGTTCTCATAAACTAGAACAGTATGTAATATAATGCCTGTATGATATACCTGTAATTTCCAAAAATAGTGACAGAAATGTGATAGGAATGCAATCACTCATTCTTTCAGATGATAAGTAAACCAGAGCAATTTTCCTTTGTGAGTAGAAATATTATGAAGAGCAAAACAGTAACATTTTTGAAACATGAGTCTGTAAAGCTTGGCAGGTCAAAGGTGATGCAAAAAGGAAATTAGGGTAAATTTTTAGGCTGCACGTGACACAATGTGTACTGAAATGTCTGCAGCCTTGCATGTAGCTGATGCTTCCTGTAATATATTGGTGTGAGCTCATAGACAATAAGGTTTTAATTTAAGTCCTGACAAAATGTCACTGTTAAATAACCACCAAAATTATGCGAATTGTCTTGAATTTAGAACTAGATTTACTTATTAAATAGCATTCACTTTTTATTGATATGTAACATTTACCAACATTTTTCTTTTTGTTTTAGTAAAATCAAATATCTTTAGTAGTATTCCCAGGAGTATTATATGTGGTTATGGATTGACAGGTTCCTATTTTTGGATACATACTGTTGACTTTTGTAGTTTTCTTGGGGAAAACATCAGATATTTGGAAGGTAAGAACCACAGATAATCTTTCAGCATCTTCTGCAGAGGCCTCAGAAGTCTGACTACTGTCACAGTCCCAGCCAATTCACCAGGGGTCATTTGTAAATACATAATCCAGTAAAAAAGACATTAATTAAAAAATAATCACAACTCTAAACTGCAAGTTTTTTCATAATTATAAACCCCAATGAATGAGTATTTTTAGCTATTTAAGAAAAACAAAATACCACTTAAAGTGCTGCAGTCTTTATATGTTCATTTCCTTCCTTTTAATTAGCAGCAGTTGTATGATAGGAGAACTCTAATTCAGATTTAGCAGAAATGGGTTACAACCACCACTGTATTCTTGTATTTCTAGGTAGGTTTCCAAGACACATGGTAACTTTAAGCCCTGATGCAGAGACAAATATATTCTATTTGGTTTGAAGTGATAAAGCTCATAAATTTATGTAAAGTGTAATAAAAAGGAAAAGTTGTTGCCATTATCATTAAAAGTAGATTTACCAGATTGAGCTGAACCGATTGCTTTTGACAGCCCAGAGGATATTTATATTTTCAGTGAACTTTTTATATCAATTTTTCATCACTAAACTATTTACACTTGCTGGTTTAGCTAGATTTTGACTCCCTTGATCATTCATATGGGAAGTAGATGATGACGTTATGTTTAATTTTCATTACTCCTGTGAGTCTATACAGTTCAGGATGCTTGGTGTGATGTATTCTATTCATATCTTATTACTTTAATTCCTTCCTTTCCCTCAGTTTGTACTTAAATATTTTTATTAAAAGGAAGAAACCTTCCCAACAAGACAAAAAGTAAAAATACCCCACAAATTGACACAGATATGAAGAAAGGGAGGTTTAGCTATTAGAAAATGTCTTTTCTGTTCTTCTTGGTGATATTAAGCCTTGATCCAACACACAATCAGTACTCAAAGTTCCTAATAATTGTTGTGAAGTTCCTTTGCAAACACAGCAGACACTCAGAATAAGGAACTTAAAGGTAGACGTGTATGCTAAAGAGAATCTGAGCATACTGCAATGCATTTTAAGCAGAGTTTTTGTAGACCATCATAACAAATTTCATTTGGCTATACTCCATTCACTGTTCCATTTGTTTTTCCCCAAAGCTGTTTCTCAGGGAGAAGAGTCAGGGAAAGATTGTGTATTAGGGAAAATCTAGCTATTAACAAAACTGAATTTTAAATTTCAGGGTACAAATATATATGCCAAGAATACTTATGTAGTCATTCAATCAAAAGCTATAGTAGTATCAGTGATTTTAAATGACCAGTGCAGCTGATTGGATTATAATCTTCAAAGACAATACAACCAGAAGAGCTATATGGCAGCATGCAAAACTATTTTGCCAGACCTATTGTGGAAGAGTATGAGAATATTTTTATACCGATTTCACAAGAAGTGGTAATTATACTCCTCATCAGTTTTGCCTTCAAAAATTATCACTGTTGACCAATGACTTGTAAGAAAAAAAACTTGAGATGGAAGAAAAGCCAGAGTCCCAGAGAAAGAGACATCCTCATCTGAGTCCAGATATGATTGTTAGTATTCAAACAAAAATTTAGTTAGATGTTTCAGACCCAGGGAAATTACATAACAATCTGAAGAATAAGTAGTCTTTTCTGAAGGAATTTAACCAACATTGTCTGAGGAATGCTGTCAGAGGATGTTTCAGCTAGTGTTTAGGGAGTAGTTTCATAGCATCCTAGGTAGAAGAAGGTCAACTCCTTGCTGATAGCCCAGATAACATTATGAGAAGCAGATAGTAGTTGTTCTCTAGCAGAAACAGAACATACTTCTTAAGAGCAAACTCTTACAGTAATTTTATTTACTACTTTCAATATTCAAAACAATCTAAGTGCACATGCTATGAGCAGTTGCCAGTATCTTTGGAACACGTGACCTGCTTATGTTTAAAGAGAAGATATTCTGTATATATGTCATGCAGAAAGTCATCAGTAAAGACAGCTCAGATGTATATAGAGCTAGAATAACCTTTTAAATAAGTCTGTGATGATTAAGCAAGACACCAAGATATTTGTAGGAAATACACATATATGAATATTACCTTTTAGTGTGTCACTTGTGAAGCTCAGATTCTGAGGGAGAATGAGGGAGACCAAAGTAGTCTCAAAGTCTCTCTTAAGGCACTGGAACAAAAGTCTGAGGAAGATAAATGAAGGACTGAGCATAATACCTGAATGAAATAGTGGTGCTCACTGCAGAAGGACTGCCAACATGCAGGAGAAAATCCAGATAAAGCAATATTTATAGCCTGTTGGAGCAAAGGAGAGTGAGAATTTTGGCTAGAGATAAATGATTCACACTTTAGGCAATGATTTACAGTGCAAGGGATAGGAGAATGATTATTTAGCCAGGGACAGATGTAAGGTTCAGTAGAGGAAGTAAAGAAAAATAACATAACATTTCTTCTTTTTTAATGTCATGCTTATGATGTTCTTATTCCTTATTTTCAAACATATGCAGCTGGCATTATGGTCCTTCTTAAGAACATCAGTCTGGTATTTCTTGGGGGGACTGAAACCTTCCTTCTGCAATATCAATAAGGAAGAACTTATGAGAAAATGATACTGCCTTCTAACAAAATTAATCCAATCCGTTCAGGACTGAGTAGGACTAAAGTAACCCTTTACAATAATGACATGTATCCAAGGTCTTTGGAGTGCTTTTGGACAATGTGAGGTCCAACAAAATGAGGAGATAAGCTTGGGTTACTTCAGATCTACAGACTAGTCATGTAGTTATCAATCCTCATTCTTTTTAAGAAAAAACCTGTTACTTAACTGGGTTCCATCATCTAGCGGTGACAAAATGTGAACATTCGGAAAGGAGGCCCAATGGGCTAAGTGTCCTCTACTGCTTTACAAAAGGGGAAAAAAAAAAAATGGTGAAAGAAGAAAGCAAAATCCTCTTTACTTAATGTGGACCTCTGTCTCTGGTGTGTAAGTCCTCGGTGTCCAAAGATAATTAGCACTTTATAATGCTAATTATTATAATTATGTCTGAGAAAAAATCATTAGGGGTTAGGTCTGTTCAATGATTTTCAATTGCCCCCTCTATTAAAAAATAAGGTCATTTTTTGATTAGTTAGTTTTAGAAACTCAAAGCTGGAAACTGTGTTACAGAAAACCCTTTGATTGTTTATTTCCTCATTTAAGATATTTTGTAAAGATTTAAATAAGAAAAAAAATTTAAATATAGCTGTCATAAAATTATCTCAAAACTTTTTGGCTTCATGCTACAAATATGAAAAAAAAAAGCATATATTTTTCTCTTTTTTTTGGCATGATTATGTGAATCCTGTACTGAGATAAGCTTAGAAAAGTCACCTTAGAGTTTCTTCTGTCACATATTTATTTAAAATACCAAATGTAGTAGCTGGGGATTGAAGGGCATATATTGTAGAACATTAATAGGAAATATTAATGTAGACCAAAAGTAAAAAATTCAAACTGGGACATTATACTGGGGATGAAAACAATCAGCTGAATAGAAATTGCTTGGTTTTTCTCCTTCTCACTCAGCATAAGATTTGTACAAAGAGAGTTTAATTGTCAAAAACTATGATATTCAAGCTGTATTTTTAGATGTACTTTGACAGCACTGTAGTAATTAATATTCTGACCAGTACTTAAACTCTCAATGATGTTGTGTGTTATGTTTGTTCCTGAAGTGAATTCATTTTACTGGGGAGCTAGAAAGAGAGTTTGCTGTGAATTAATTTGGCTTAGTTTAATTGTAGAGCAGGGAACCAAGTTGGGGTTTATTTTGCCAGGAATATAATGAGATATGAGAGAAGAAAAGTGGTGAGGCTGAACAGGCTGTAATGCAAAATGGAGTGAAAGAGGTGCTGATTTTAAAAATCTTGACGAATAAGTGACTTCTAGAAGGCAACATAACTTTGCTGGCAATCCAATCAGCAAAAATCCTTGTTAAGTTACTTTTGTAACAGTGTAATCAACCAGATATATGGGCTAAAAGAAAGTATATTTACTTATTTGTACAAAACTAGATTAGAGAATTACACTAAAATGCAGCTTCTGTTGTGATGAACCACAACTTTTTTCTGTTTTGTCTTAAGTTTTTGAGGGTAGAGAATGAAGACATGACTTCTTCCATATGGGCTTAACTAATGTTTTGTGACAAAAGTAGCTTGATCATATATACCATATATCATAAAAAACTGGCTGCTAATTTTCCCACATAAGAATGTGTTGTGAAAACTCCAAAATGCCCTGAGGGAATTTTTAAATATTCAGAGAACATGAACAAGCCACTTTTGCAGATTTAATTTAAATTGGAACCCAGGTTGAGTGCAAATGGTTTTTCAGCCTGGATCAGGCAGTTCCTTGCTGATCTAGAGGCTGGCCCTCATTTAAAAAAAAAAAAAAAGTTATTCAAGATGAAAACATATCCCTCCCAAGGTTGTGAAGAAGAAAGATCCTCACTGATAAGGTCTCCAGATGGAAATTAGCCCTTCACATGTAATTTGACATCTTAAAAGGAAAAGCATCCCAGGAGAAAGCAAGATATTTGTTGCATAGATTGAACACTTTGAAAGGGAGAGGCTCGAATTAATTTTGAGAAGATGGCCACTTCACATTTTCAGAAGATTGGCCCTGCCAAGGAAAGAAATTTAAAGAAAAAAATCCCACTAATTTAAATAAATAATCTGTTAACGTCATCCTTTCAAACACAGGTACCAAATTCGTTTTGTTGTAGTAACAAAACATGTTCCGCTGCAGATGTGCTGTATTTCTTTTAAAAATTTTAAAAAAGAACACTGGCATAATTATTTCAGAGAACAGCTGAAACACAGTAAATATCAAGTTAAAGTATGATAAAGCGGATAAATTTTCTATCCTTCTCCCCCTTTTCCAAATTTCACTGTTTTGACTTCAGGGAACCATCAGAAATTCTATGCTCAAATCCATTTTAGTAAAGCACTAGAGCATTGAACACCAATGAAAATAATAAAATTACTTGCATGCTTAAAGTTGAGCACACTCACAAGTACTTCATCCAGATCATGATCCCTTCATCCCCGATGAAGTCCGAACAGTCTCTTATGCCTAAAAGTAAGATGCTATTCCTTGTATTAGTATCTATGGAGAAGACTGAGGTCAAAGGCAGTTAGGCATTGCAAATTGCCTACAGGTACTCCTGATGTAGAAGTAAGGATGCCTTTTTTCCTTACCTCTTTTCTTATTGTCCTTGGCACCTCTGATCTGTGTTTGCTAGTGACCATTCTTCACAATGCATGACTCTATAGAATAAGATACAAGACCTCAGCACAAGCACTCCAGCCATATGTGAGGTCGGTTGACATCACAAAGGTATTCGAAAGTTATCAGCTTTAAGACACAAATTTTATCCTTTAAGTGACCTTGATTCACCTAGCTTATCAGTCTGGAGTACCTAAATGATTATGACTTCCATACTTTTCATCAGAGAAACAAGATGAACAAGAATGGGTTTTTTTTTTAGTTAAATTATAACCATGACAGGAATGATTCTCAGAGCTAAAGAGTGATTCATGGGCCACTAGTGTGGATGAGACCATGAAGATAAGTCTGCACCAGTCTGCAGATTTAGTGTGAGCCTTTAACTTCTGTAATTCAGCTGACAAATTGATGATAATGTTACTTGTTTATCTGTGGAGAACTGGCAGGGATCTCTTGATCCAAAGAGGGAGTCTAAGGAAGCCAGTGTTTTCCACTACAGACAGATTTTAGCATTCAATCACAGACTCACAAAATAGGTGAGCTTGGCAGGCACCTCTAGAGCTCATCTGGTCCAACCCCTCCTGCTCAAGAAGGGCCACCTACAGCCAGTTGCCCAGAACCATGTCTATGTGGTATTTCTTTAATATCTCCAGGGATGAAGGCTCCACAACCTCTCTGGACAACCTGTTCCAGAGTTCAGTCACCTTCATGGTAAAAAAGTGTTTGCTTATGTTTAGATGGAGCCTCCTGTGCTCATTGCCTCTTGTCCTGTCACTGGGCATCACTGAAAAGAGCCTGGCTTCATCCTGTTTGCACCTTCCCTTCAGATATTTATATGTATTAATAAGATCCTCCTTTAGTCATCACTTCACTAGGATAAACATTCCCAGTCCTTTCTGGCTTTCCTTATATATGAGATGTTCCAGTCCCTTAACCATCCCCATGGGCTTACATTAAATTCATAGAACATTGAATAAAGATGAATTTTTTGTTGACAGAAATGTTCGCACCTTTACATGCCACAGAAGAAAAGAAAAAGTAGATTAAAAAAAAAAAAAAATAGTCCATGCACTTTGCTGTAAAGTAGTCACCTACAAGAAATTATTAGAAAGGACCATTTCATACCTGAATTGAGTTTTTGGAAACACACAGTTCAGTTATAATCAACTATTTTTATTGGAAATCCAATGTAGAGGACATAGCCAATCTTTCTGAGGACCTTGTATTTGTGGACAGATCCTCACCGTTATTCTGATCACTGTTGCTCAATAAGCAAAGAAGGACTACATAAAGAGGTAAGAACTTCTAATATAGGCAGATGGTAGTCTGAAGAAAATATTTATTCAGTTTTTTTCTTCCCTTCGTACAGTAATTCTGCTAGTGCAGGCTGGGTGCCAATAATTCAGGGTGGTGACACATGGGACTAATACAAAATGTGTTCAGTTTATAGTTAGGTTAAAATAGAAGCAAAGTTGAAAACCAGCAAAGTTGAAATCAGGCAGTTTCAACTTTATAAACTTCCCTGCACTAGTTTAGAAAGATTACTTGTGATGAAGCAAAGCTGTTGGTTCTGGTGGGTGTAGAGCCCCCTGTGCAAGCTGTGAGATCTCTAGCCCAAAGAATCAATAAATCTTCTAATTGTGTCATGCCACGTCTGTGATTTAGACTGGAATATATTCTGTGATTTGTTTAATAAACTTGCAAGCTTAAATACCATGCGTTTGTGGGATGGTCCCCTGGGATTCATCCTTAAGGTTGCCCAAATGTATCTCCTCTTCCAGTGACCTACGTAGGAAGTGACATGAGACATGTGGTGGTTTAATTAGCAAAATGTTGGCATCAGATTAATAAAAAGAATATCCTTTTCTACAGTTTCTGTTTCATATAAATATCTCTCTCAGAGCTCTAGTTCCATATGGCAATTAGAAGTACTTGTTAACATAGTTGTTTAGGTATATGAATAATGAAGGTAGGTTTTCTCCAAGCCTGTGAAAAACTAGGGATGGACAGACTTGTTCAGAAAAAATTCCACCTCACCCATCTATGCATGAATATTCATCCATTTTTTAAAATCCAAACTTAAATTCGAAGCTTCTAATATTTCTAG
>NW_010242928.1:0-48537 GCF_000690775.1 Eurypyga helias | reverse complement strand
TATTATTTTAAATCAGTGTTCATTTATTTCTGCATTGCTAAGGCTTGTTTGGAAATATAAACCATGATTCCATGCAAAATCATCATTTCAAAGAAATTCTCAAATCCTAATGTCAGATTACATTGAAACACTGGGTACTGGGTTTTAAATAACCCACAACATATAAATGTAGGTTATTTATTCAATAAAATTATGAGAACATAAAAAAATTCTTGAATTTACACATTTCTGCTATCTTGATGTTTTTTCAGTGTTCTTACTGTTCGATGAGTGAATTGCAAAAGTCTGCACTTAATACATAATGTTCAATACTTTATTGATGACAGCAGAAGTCATAGAAATAACATGACTGTGCACATTCAGATGGACCAGAACCTCAAGAGGAAAATTTTTGAGGAAACTTTAGTGTAGAGAAACCATGAGTTGAAATTGTTTTTCTGTAATTTTTAGCATTTCTTCCTGATTCGGAAAATAAACCAAATTCTTAAGTTTTTGGATCTGGGAAAGTATAGTTATGGTTTGTATAGTTGACTCTAAGGCTGCTGGGATAAAGGACAATAGAGGTGAAACTATGATGGAACTTCTTCCCTTTCTCATTACCCCAAAAATGGAGTTTGGGAGTATCGCAATCCTCTCTCCATTAAGCTTTAAATTATGCTTTGCTCTTCATTTTCTCACTACAACATATTTTTAAAAGACAGGAATAGTTCTGGTGTTTGTATGTCTTCCAAAGAGAAACTTTTGGAAAGAGAAAAAGAGGACCTAAACAAATTGGAGACAGATCTTTACAAATTCATGAGACTAAATAGCTAGGCAGAGGACTGAAGTTCATGACAGAAAAAAATGTCCTTTACTCTCCTCTATCCCTACAAAAGGATGGCATCATTTCATTGGAGAAGTTCCATAATCCTCATGAAGTCATGGGATAAAAATGTTGGTGTCTTTCTGACCAAATTAATCCATAGCTCTTTCGATTCTTACATGATTATCAAATGAATAAATTCTACTGTTTTGTGTTACTTCAAGCCTTCATTCTGGATTATATTCTTTTTTGACATTCATCTTTTGATTAGAGACATCTTATTATCAAACTGACTTGGAGTTGAAAGCTCCTCAGTTTTATTTAGTTTGCTTGTTTGTTTATTATCAGAGTGGTTGAATGGCTTTTGCAAAATTTCAGATTGCTTGAGCGACATGTCAAATGTTCTTTGCATGCGATGAAATGGTTTTACTCTGCAAAGACTGTGCCCCAAAAAGGGGCGGAAGCCCACTTTCTCTGTTCCTAAATGTGTGTAGGTTAGCAAAAGCATTCTTCAAAGGATTTGAGTGAGACTGGTAGAACATGTGAGACTAAATTATGATACTTGAAGAATCTTTCAAAGATTGTGCAACAGGATATGGTTTATATTGTTATCTATGTAAAACCAAAGAACAACAGATCTGCAAGAATAATTTTCTCAGAAAACATGTCACTTATAAGAGTTAGAATGCTTAAAGAGTTAGAAATTTGAAGCTTAAACATTGATTTAAAATACTTGGGGTTAGATTTAATGAACAGAATAATAAAGAGTTCTGGTGCTGGTTAGTAGACAGGTGTGACATAGGCTTCCACAATTTTTATGTCTATTCACTTTGTTCTGCTGCATTACACCACTGCTATTCCAATTTTGAGCTTTGTGCAAACTCTATTGCTTAATTTATGGTGATTCTGTTACAAAAGGAAAAGGACAATACAATAATCAGATTTTCTTTTTTCCCTTGCAACCTCAGTCTATGTTTGAAACCAAATTCCAGAAACAGACAGGTTAGTATCTTCTTCTTCCAAAGAGGTCTTCATAGACTAACTCCCTTTGAAATTAATGGAACTTCGTAAGAATCATGAATGGCATTTGCAGGGAGTAATTGCAGGGTCAAGGAACAGTGTGTCAGAGCACTTACTTCTGAGATATTTCTCTGTGCCTGTCTGTTAACAGCAACAAAAAGTATTTCTTTCATTTTCTTCCAGTGACGGCCTTTTTAAATAGATGAAGAAAAATAAAACATGAATTCATTCTTACTCAGATTTGAATTGAATGAATAGAACTAATGTATAATCTTCTTTCTGCAAAGTGATAAATATTTACAGTGTATAATGAGATTTCATGTCAAAAATTGATGGTATTTATTGTGTTTTAATAAAAGCAGATTTGAAAATGTTAGTTTTATTAAAGAAAAGTAGTGTTGAAAATATTGCCATTTTCACATTTGCTTTTTCTATGGAGACCTTATATGCAAAGACAGATTTTGAGCTAACTATATTACTATGGAAATCAGTTGCAGCAGAATAGAAATAGTATGAAATAATGAAAACATTAATACTTCTTTACACCTTGCTTCATTTATTTATCAGTTACACTCTCTATTTTCTTTGCTATTAAGGCTCACACATCTGAGTATTAAAAAGGTTTTCCTTCTTTTTTGCATACTTTCTTTTCTTGAATCAAATTTCCTGAAACTACAACAGGAAACAGGCATTTCATACTTGGCAGAAATGTGGAAGTTAAGGCTGCTTCATGTTCAGGTGAAGTGCTACACAGACATTTGTATCTCAGTGAAGAAATTTTTTTCAATGACGTATTCTTGCTAGAAAGAGGATCTATCCTTTCCCCTCAGTGAGGAGTCCAGTCATCAGTTACTTCCAAACTGACTTACGGCAGTACCTTAACATTCACTGCCATTAAATAATCTGCTAAATTTATAGAGCTCAGCTTTCTTGGGGATTTAAGAGACATTAGTCAAAACATCAGCACACAGGTGCTGAGTGCTTGAAAATATTTATGTGGTTCTTTCCATTTGTATCAAACTTCTAATTATTTAATGTTTCACAAATAGATAAGGCAGGTGATCAGATTTGCTTTTAAAAGGCTAAAAGTCTAAGCAAACTCTAAACTAGTACAATAGTACTTAGTTTCCAGGTCATGTAGTTGTAAAACCCTTGTTGGCTGGTGAGGCAACAGTATTTATGTTAAATTAGTAAACCATTTTCAAAAGGATAAATAAATGAGAAAAGGAAGGAATGTGAGGACAAAAGGTAGGAAAATATGTAAAATCTAATTATTTTACAAAATATTAAATGTTTTAGATTGCATGCATGTACATGCATGTGTGTATGTGCATGTGTAACTCTTTAGATAGACGTTTTTGCTTCAGGCAAACAGAAGGAAACCTCTTACAGCATCCCTTTAACTGGCATGAAGCCAGCCTTGCTCATTTTCTGCAGCTGGCATGAAAATAAACTCATTTTTCCAGAAGTGACCCCCATTATTTCATTTTTCCTAGCTCCCAACAAGTTGATGAGCTATAACACAAAGCAAAGCAATTAATTGTTATATGGCATCTTTGTTAGAGTAGCAGTGGTTATCAGCAGTTGGGGAGGAGGAAATAGTCTTGAGCATGTGGTAAAATTAAGATTTTCAGCAGAATAAATGAGTAAAATGGCCTCAGATAGAAGTTCCATACTATTTAGTTATGGGTGGAAAAGGGAAGAGAGGTCTTATGTAAAGTGGACTAGAAATTTCTCAATGTATTGAAAAAGTTTTCTGAGCTTTTTTGGTTTGCTTTTATGTTTGTTTGCTTTTTGCTCTCTAAATCTCCCTTCTTCACTTGAAATGCAAGTTTCAGTTTTGGTAAGGATGGACTTCTAAGAAGAGGTGTTGCTCCACAGTCTTGCTCTGTAACTGAAAATTACATCACAGAGCAGTTAGTCAGCCAGTCAATGTCAGTTAAATCTCCCATGGACTGACACAAGACATGGCTTGAACTTCTGTCTTCAGGGGAACTCCACCAAGCCAGTGGACATAAAGGGCAGATTTTTCTTGTATTTCCTGTCGAAACTTGTTCCACTCTATGTGTCACTAAGTTAGGATCAATTGGAGTTGTACTTGATGTTCAGTTTCTCATCCTGTTTCAGCATTGCAGACATGGGTCACTGGCTGTTCTGTTGGTAGCTGAGGTCTCTTCTCTATCTGAAACTCTCTCTTTTTCTTTGTATTTCCCATACTAAAATATCCACAGAAACTTTGGGGAAATTTTAACTTAATATTTTACAGCAATCTTAAGCACTAGAGTCCAACATAATTCCGGTCCTGAACTGTGGACAGTGCATGGGAGGCCAAAACAGGAAGATGAAGTTAGAAGATAGGCGACATAAAGCAGTCAGTAACACAAAACTGCACAGTCTTTGGAAACAGAGATTACAACTCTATTATAGACTATTGCAGAAGCTGGAAAAGACGAAGGCAGGGATTTTATGGCAATGAATGACTAACAAGACTGACAGCACTCCCTAGATAGAAAATAAAAGTAGGAGATCATTAAATTAAAAATGGAATATGGCAGACAACACATTTTGACACCTGACATTTGTTAACAGGAATACAAGAGAAGAGCAGCAAGATGGAGGGCTGTTGAGGAAGGCATTTCAAGTTGAAGAGGCAATTGTGACCTGGATCATCTTCTGGATTCCATGGAAATGATTACGAATTAAGTCCACTTTCTAGGTTTCTTTAAAGGACACAGTAGAAAAGGAGCTATGCAATCTGAGATGTTCTTTTTAGCAGCAGTGTGACTAACAGAGACAGTTTAAAACAAATAGTTTTTAACAGGTTATTTTTAATCTTTGTCAGTTCACCACATTCCCCTGCTACTGGGTGCACAGCTGGAGAGTAGAAATGGTGTGGGAACATTAAGACAGGTATTGGAAGGATGGAAGGAAAGTCAGGCTGTTTAAAATGGTGTTGCTACCAAGATCAGTGCCCATCAAACTATGACTTTTCTAAGAGCTGTGATGCAGTCCACATTTCTTTCCATGATCAAACAGCTCAAAACTATTCCTTCCCTGTACCTACACAGAGAGGCAGAGGATCAGTTTGGAGTGGATGAGTCACTTGAGAACTCTAGGTCCAAAGCATCTCTCCAGTTAAATTTTACTGATTAACTGTAGTTCTTTGGAAACTCATCAAAAGCTCTTAATACAAACTATATATTAATGTTTCTCTTAGTACTTGTGGAAGGAGTTCTCTTTACTTGTGGTTTTCTTTATCTGACACCCTTTCTTAAGCTGCAAAATGAGCAAAGCTTCTTGATACCTATATCTTGAACTTGGGCTAGAGAACGAAGGCACAGAGGAGGTAGTTCAGTGTCTGCTTGCTTTCAAGGTTCTAATTATCTGAGATGGCTGAACTGCAGCAGATGTGGTGGTACGTACCCTGTTTGAGACACCTGCCTTCTACAAGGTCATCTAAGAATGACTTTTTTTTCCCTTTTCCCTCTATATCTTTTGATATACCTGGCAAACACAGCAACTCTGGACTATACCAGCTTGAATGGCATGTGTACTTGTTTCCTGTAAGTGACAATGTTCTTTGTCTTGCTGACAACCATTTGAACCTCACTGCAAAAACATGCAAGTTTGTGAGAAATATGTAAGCTGTTTCGTGCCCGTGCATGAATGTGAGAATGACAGTCACTATGTTCAACTGCATCGGTGAAGAAGCACCACAGCAGCAACAAGCAAATAAACTCTATTTGGTCCTTTATTTTGTTGTAGGAACCACCTTCCTAAGGAAATCAATAAACATCCTGAGTGACAGGGACAAATAGAAAGACTGACCTTTTGGTTAGTTTCTGATGGAAAACAGTTGTCCCTCCTACTACAAAGAACAGTAGGAGTCTTGAAAGAGAAAGGAGAGGAGACAAAGCTGTACATAAACAAAATGCTGATGAAGGGGTAGTGATGCAGCTTCTTCCCTATAGCAAGGCACACAAAAGGGAGAAAGGAAAGACTTGCAGTACAGTAAATGTGCTTACAAGAAAAAGCAGTAGCATGGAGAACAGCAGTTATTCAGCTGAAAACCCGTAACAAGAACTTGGTTAATGGTTATCCAATGGGATGGCACCAGAAATATTGACTGTGACCTTCCCCTTTAAGGGAAAAAGGAAGAAAGACTGCTCTAATTGGAACAGTAATGTCTATTAAAATGTTATTAAGATTTTGTTAGCACTGCTGTCCTATTTAAGAGCAGCATCCTAGATGACAGGACCTTTACAACACTACTGACTACCTATCTTAAGGGTACACTGTTGTGAACAGTTACTAAGGAAAAAATATGTCACTAGTCCCCATACAGTCAATTTACAGTCTTGTGAAGGCAGTCACAAAAGTTACCCATGGTCATAGAATTAGTAGGTCAGAAAAAAACATAGTAGGAGGACACGACTATGTAATGGCAAGTGTAGAAGAAGGAGCACACATAGAGAATATGATATTTGTGAAAACAGTGGATGGAGTCTGAGGGTTACATTGTACATAAGACAGTAAAGTAGGAAGTCTTAAATTGTTTCTATGCTTTCAAAGTATCTGCTGATAGTGAAATTATTTTCCATATTGAAGAAATTTCCAGAACTAGTCAAGAATTCACAACTGTCAAACTTGTCCTTATGAAAGTATGTTTGTAAATGGACACAGGAAGGAGTCTGAATAAATTATGTTTTAGCATCCAGAAAAATTCTTTTTTACATTCTCTGCAAAATACAGTTGATGCTGACCATATTACAGGTAGCAGTGGGAAATGGTTTCAAGATATTTCGCATGTGGCTTTGCTCTCTTAAGTGATAAATCCATCCTAAGCTCAAGTGACAAAATTTCAAGTATGGAAATATTGCAAAGAAAGGGTTGTGAAAACTCTATCTGGCCAATGAGATAGCTGACCTACATATATCATATTCTATCCAGTTTCTTCTCCTTTGTTATCAACATGACATTTGCCACTGGATCAGAGCATTGATCCATCAGGTCTATAATCTCTTAACAGTGGGAGCACCTAATACCCGATAAACAGTTAAAACTAGACAAACAGAAGGCCATTAATTTAGTTAGTAGTGCTCCCTGTAGTGATTATATTCTGACCTTTCTTCTGATCATCTTATCATACAGAGGTTACATATTTTGTTCTGTTCTCTGGTGTAAATCCAGAGCCAAGTCCATTTCAGTAAAGAACGATACAAAAGAGATCAGCGCTATGTGCCGAGACAGACAAGCTGACTGTCTCAGCTGGCATAAACTGGTGTAGTTGCAGAAGAGCTAAGATATTTTACCCCAAATGAGAATCCCTTTATTGTGCCTCTCAGAATAAGCCTTTATTGAACCAAGCCCAAGGGGAGGAAGGGAGAGCAGAATGATGCAAAGAAGGAGACCAAAAGATACGCAGGGCAGAAGTACACAAAACCCTCTTCCTCTATCACTGATTACAAATTATTATACAAGCTGAGCCCCATATTGTATACTTCATTTACAGTAATTGTACAACAGCTGTATAATAGGTGTAGTTTAAGGTATGAGTGTTGCTCAGAGTGTAGCTTAAATGTCCACAGTGAGATGTGAATATGAATATGAATGGTCCTTACTGCATAGTAATTGGTGATATTATGGGAGTGAATGGAAAAGCTACATATGGATGAATGGGTGGGGCTAGGGAAGGGTGCAGCACAAGAGACTAATGGTAGATTTTATTTTCTCACATAGATGCCTTTTCCTTTAAATAATTAGCCAGCGGCAGTAGAAGCAAATGAAGAGAAAGAGAAGGAGACCAGTTTGGCATGCTGAAGCTCTATACTCATTACATTAAATCATTCCAATTTCCCTCTATTCACCCCACCTACCTACCTATTGATCCATCCGCAGTAAACTTGTAACGTGCACAACTGAAAAGTTCCAACCTGCAAGGGAGGAAAAAAGGGTTTGGAGAATATGATACCATTAAACCAAAAATGTGACAGTACCAAGTGCCTTAGCACTCAGAAAAAAACAAGCCTGGAACAGAATAATTCTTTTTCTATTGCACACGTTACTGGCTTAAATGTGTCGCTGTTAGGGTGTTACAAATGAGAGGTGTATGCTGCCGTGGGGGAATGATGCGTTAGGAGTTAAAGCTAAGAACCAGTCCATGTTGTATTTTTTCAGTTTTCTTCTTTTGTTACCATAAAATTTGGAAAGCATTGTTCTGTTTGGGTTTTTTTGTTGTTGTTGTTTTGGGGTTTTTTTGTTTTCCCTATCCTTATTTCTTTATCATTCTTGTGAATTCAAGTGCATTGTAATCTGTCCCTTTAATACAGCCGGAGATGTAGTTGTTGGGCAAATTATGAAATTTGGATTACTTATGTGATTTGAGCGGTTTATTGTTATATTCAAAATTCTCTACCTGCAAAGCAAGAATTAAACTTCAGGACAGGAAAATTACTTAAAAAGCATTATAAATTATTTTGCAGTATCACAGATAGCCAATTATGTTGATAGTTCCTATCAACAGAAGCTTCTGTTCGTAACACAGAAGCTGATATTGCAGATGTTAACACTTCAGAAAACTTGAGTTCAGTGTGATATGCTCACACAGTATATGTGCTCATGTCCACAACTGTTTACAGGTTCTAGCTCCAACCAAACCATAAGAATCTGATTTTGCATTATAGGTTGCAGTGCAAAGCTGTGTACTAAGAAGCTGCAAAATATCAAGCACTTGAAACTCATTGTATATCACATTAAGACAGAAAATTATTTTGTGTTAAAAACTTGACAAATTGGCGTTATGTGTATCACTGATCCTCCAAATCTTTGTTGTTTTGAAAATCATTTTTTGTTTTACCAAAGATAATTTCCTAAAGAATACATTAAAACCAGAAAGCCTTGTATTGCATCATGCTACCTATTTATAAATTCTAAGGAATAAACACAGCAAAAATTAATTACAATTATTCATGTTATTGAAAGTGACAGCACATGACAAGAAAGAAGGGTCACTATTGCTGACTTGTTTTTTAAGACAATCTTTGTTTACCTAGTTCCCAAGTGTTAAGAGCCTGTATGGTACATTTGCATAGGATAACTAACATATACCACACCATTTTCACGTCTGCAAGTACACGTGAGTAACCGTAATTACACGTGACACCAATTACTCTATTACTTTGTATTAAATTATAATGGAAAATTCCACTAGAGAATTGAAGCCTAATTGCATCTTAATTTGCATAATTTTGCATATTAATTACATCTCAGATGAATAATAAATTTCAGCAGATTTTTAATTTATGCATAGACACAAAAACAAGTGGAGAAATAATTTACAAAAAAATACCAGCAACTATTACTTAGGGCATTCAACTAATTTTGCTTAGTTTAGCAAAACAAAACTTGGTTTGTTTAATATAGCATCTTTAGGCTGATTGCTGTTTATTGCACAATATGTCAGTTTTGAAGCACAGAGAGAAGCTGAGCCTTTTTAATACAAAAAATAAATGTTAATTCACAGCATTTTAAGTTGAGGGATTTTACATTTTTGAACAAAATGTTTGGAGGACAGTGCTATTTAATTAATTTGAGAATGGGCTTAATTGTGATAGTTTTTTTACTTATAAGACATCGTATTTCATTGCATTTTTTTTAATGAATGAATAAAAAATAGAATATTAAAAGAAAAAAATCTTGATGAGGAGGTTTCTCCGTTAATCAAATGCGGAATGTTTTCTTGTTTAAAAGACAGCGGTTAAGCAACTGCAATTTTGATGACTATTAGTTTCAGACAAAGGGCAAAATTAAGGCCAGGAAATGTGCGGAATTTTAAATCAACATATATTTAAATAATTCTGGAGGTATTGTGTTTATTTCAGAGTCATTTTATATACCAGAAAAATAGCTGCATAATCAAAATGCACAAAAACTGTAACTTGAACCTGCAAAGAATTTTTAACTTTAGAGGAAAGATAATACAACGCGTTACGCCCCTTATATTTAGCAGGACTATTCACATATATAAAGGTAGTCAGACAGGAAGGTGAGGCAGGTGTATAACCTTCTTTCTTCTTTTTTGCCTATCAGTTTTCCTATCAATGTTAGTAAAAAAAAAGTGTATTTATATCGTATAAGTCTCATTATAGTTTAGTTAATGAAAAATATTAACAGGACAAATTTCCCAAAAATACTTTATTTCCATAAATTTCACTATCAACCTAGTTACTGCTTTTCAATCTAGCCTGTAAAACTGACATCCTTTTAAGCTGTCAATTCATCCCAAACCTTAATCTGGTATTATGCCTTTTGTACCTGCTGCCACGGTCAATCTGAGACTGCCGGCACAAAGGATAAATCCATTGATCATTTGCCAAGTTGTACAAAAGGAATGGACATCAACCGCCTAATAAATCAGGAGACTGTCAAGATGAATGAACGTATCCACTTTCTCTGTTGCTCAAAACAAACCCCTACAGAAACATATATTTTTTCCAACTTGTTTTGTAGTTCTGCCACTATAGGAGCTGGGCAGAATCCAGCGGGAGATCACGTAATCTCCAAGAGTCCACTTTATGTATCTTCTGCTGCAGTACTCTGGATTTTGCCAGTTGTAATGGCCTGGGAGATAGTGAAAAAGTACACTTCACAGCATGTTTACTTTGCACCAGTTACAAATCATTATTTTTACTTGCCAAGCAGGAATCCAAACTGATGAATACTGAGCTATTCTTTTTATTTCTTTCTTTATTTTACAGTGACACGTTTTAAAAAGAATATATTCCTGGGAAAAGTTTTCTTTTTCCTTAGAAAGCACTAAATGCAGCAAATATGCTCTTGTTATGATGCCTATTGCTATCATGTCTGTGGTTTGCTATCAGGAGCCTGTCACTCGGTTCCATCTGCACAGCACACCAAATCCCATTAGGAGCACCATCTTTAGCACCCTTCTTGTTAAAAGTTAAAACAGTTTAGCTTTCAAAAATAGCATTCTAATGAGGATCGAGATTGTCCTTTTACTTTCTGAACATCCCATTTGGCAGGGTTCAGATAAGCAGAGGGAAATTACACTGAATGGTTGGGTATGTGAACCTTCAACTGTTAAACAATAGTTCCCTCTCATGGACGATATAGGCTACTGCAGTTTGTGAAAGGCATCTGGAGAGCCGGAGCATTTTTTTAAAAAGTACATTCTACTTCTCCCACCTACCAACCAAGAGATATTTGCTTACAGAGTGGAAAACAATGGTCCCTACAAAACTCAATGTTGTCAAAATCTGTTGCAAATGCAGCTGGGAATTCAAGGTCTTTTCTACAACACTTTGCAAGGAGATGCACTTTTTTTTATTCAGGTATTTGAACTGTGAGAATAGACACTTATCAGGAAGTTTATAGTAATATTATGTATTGTTTGAAATATTTTATTCATCCCTGATCCTAACTAAAAAACCTGGCATTTCATTTCAGTAAAGTACAATTTCACATAAGTCAATTGACATAAAGTCAATTTCACATGGTCAAATGACATTACGATCGAGCGTGTGTTTGGTTGCTCTCTTAAACACCAGCCTTTGACATCTTGAGACCTGCAAGACCCAAAAGCCTGGCTCCGCTTTTGGGATTTGGAAGTGCAAAGTAATTTCTACCCTCAGCACTGGGTGTGGGAAATCTATTCCCACAGCACGTTCTTTCCCCCTTAAATGCCCACTGCCATAGTTCAGGGAAAACTTAGCTACTTTTATCTTCCTTAAAGTGGTGTTATTTAGTTTCCATGCTGACTATCTCTGTAAAATCATGTTGCTTCCACCCTCTCCAGTCAGTACAGTACCACACAGGACTTTATGCACAGTAGAAGTGAATTATCTGTATATTTTCTGTATTTGTTCTAACTACATTCCTTTTCATCTTCTACAAATGTGTTTTGGCTCTGAGTGTTAACATTCTCTCATTTTGTTTTGACATTAAGACTACGTTGGAGCTTCCATCTTGGAGAGATATGTTTCAAAAGAACTGCATTATCTCTCTTTTGAAAGCGTGGTTCAGTCAACCAGTTAGCAAATACGTATACAAAAGACTGAGGACAGATGAGGGATAGTGTTTTTCATATGTATGATTTTCGGTATTTAACCTACATCAAAACAAAGAGGATAAGCTATCCCTTACATTCCAAATTTATCATGGTTTAGGACATTCTTGCACATGTGTCAATTAAATTCAGTCTTGATTTCAAAACTGCAAAAGACATAATGACATTTTTAGAATTAGGTCTGAAGCAAAAAATATTTCTGTAATGGTTTTAATACATTTTAACATCTTAAAATGTTTTGTAAGGATTCTGCAGATGGAAGATTATGGAAATGATAAAGAAATATTTAGGTTACTACATTAAAGGAAACTGCTTAGGGGTTAAGAAATAGTAAACACAGATCTTTGGACACAGATTCCTGGAAGTTGAAGGAGCATCCTGTGAAGTACTGTTGCGTGGTGCCCTCTCCTTACAGTTTTCCTGGTCTCCTGTTACTATTGTTAGAGACAAGATCCTGTGCTAAATGTTCTTTCAGTCTGAAGCACAATGATCAGACTTTTAAGAAAAATTAGTAAAATTCAAGAAATAAAATCCTTCACATTTATCAAAAAATGTTTAAACTGCTAGTGATCCATTGAAGCAATTAAAATTAAAATAACACTGTTTACAAGGGCATTGTGGCACACTGTGAAATATTTTGTTAATTTGCCAAACTGCAAGAAATTTGAAACAAAAAATAACATGCTTTTTAATGTAAATTTCATAATTGAAGTAATGGATATAAACTTTCAAATTAGTCAATCTAATGTTTTTGACATTTTTAATAAAATGTCATTACTGCATTCATGTAATGGTTGTAAAAATATATTGCATGTGCAAAATACGAAAATAATGGTGCAAAGGTCATGATTCTGCAAGACATGCCATGGAGCTGTGTGCAGGTATGAGATACAGATTCAAAGGTGTGATGAATAATTTTTACTGTTTTTCTATAAATCATGAAAGAAGGTGTGTCACTGCTTCTCCCAACTGTTTTATCCTTGTTCTGATTAATTCAAAATTAGAAGTTAATTCTTGGCTTCTTTTCAGAAGGTGAACTATAAGTATCAGTTCCCACATTTATATGATGCGGCTTTCTAGCTTCAGGGAAATGAGTTAGAATAACGACTCATTTCACACAGGAGTATCATACATATAACTGAATCCTCATTTCCCTCCTTTTTAACTCTAATTGTCCCATTTCACTCTACTATGCACCTGTCATACTAGAGATAAATAGGCTTCTTTGAGGATGTAATGGTAATTTTTGTCATCCCTGTCCACCTCCAGGAGCATCATGTCTGTTTCCACTAGCAACAGGAGATGAAAAAGATGAATCGCAAGCCTGGGGCAGCCATGCCTTATGTAGGCATGATCTTGCCCAAGAGTGACCAAGCTAGAGTTTTAAAATTCAGAACTGAGATGTTTCAAATTTAGGGTGGTGTTGTGTTTTTCCTTTTTTTTTTTTTTAGTTAGATGACAGAAATTCAAGAGTTTTTGAGATTTGCCATGTGCATTACAACGTTGTGGAAAGGTAAACTGTATTTACAACAAAACCCAGAAATCCATCTACTCTGGAGTCACAAAACTAGAACAGCACATGTGAGCTATACAGTTAGGGACTGGCTACTGTGCCTCGAAGCAAAGTAGACCTAGGTCACAGATTCCCAACAGCAGCAGTAGCACCACAGGAAACTGAGCTGCCTTTGTGCTGCTACTTTGAATTACAGTAGGACCTATGAGGTGGTATTTATAGGGTGGACTTTTTTACAGTAATCACTTTTACGGCATTGCAACAGCAAATCTACGGCTTTGACTACACAGGGTTCTCCTCATCCTAGATGGACCAGCTCTGCTTTTACCCTTATGTTTATTTTTCCATAGCAGGGCATCCTGGCTTTGAGTTAATCTTGATCAGTCATCTTCAGGGTTGCAAAAATCAGTGTTAACACACTGCTGAGAAGTCTGGTGGTGGGTCTAGTGTGAATAATAAGGCAATTACAGTTACATGCTGACCCAGATGCTGGGAAATACAGCAAAGTTCTTGTCAGACAGCTGAACATGAGGTAGGAAATGGAATAGAGTTTTTGGGCAATCCTTTGTTTTCATTTACTGTTTTTTTGGGGGGGAGGGTGTTGTTTTGTTGCCAGATGTATTTATAAAATTATTTTCTTTGTTTTATTACTCTTGAAAGCTTGGAATTAAAAACAAGAGAAATAGGTGCTGAATTAAAACCGACCTCTTTCTCTAGTTTACAAACAGACATAGAGAATCAAATCCAAGAGCTGAAGCAGTTACAGTTTTTGTCATTTTCTTTCACTCTTTTTCACTTATTTTCTTGCAATGGACAGTATAGTAAGAAACAACACTTCTGTCCCATTTAGCTACATTTTTCACGGTGCAAGGTACGAAGATATGAGTATCTCTCAGACGAATGGATGTTACTTTAGTCTTCAGAGACCTTTGGTCTATTCTCCTTAAATTAGCCCCTCATTCCTTATTCATAGCATTGCTATTTTCCATCCCCGTTTCTGCTTTCAAATCTTCCCTTTGGAATGGCAAGAATTGCTGAGTCAAGTCATTTTTACTGGAGTGGGTCAGTATTTTACTTTTTCCTGTAGTTTATTTTTAATATATAGCACCCATGAATGTTAATCAAGAAGAGGAGGTATTGGGGAAATCCTAGCCTTTTTTTAAATCAGCAAAATATTAGCTGCAGAAGACTGGGGGGGAGGGGGGGAAATCACAGTCTGATTTATAGCTGCCAAAACATTTTTGGGTTACTAAGCTGCTTACCACGTACTTTGTCTCCTATCTGCTATATAAAAAGACTGTTTAAAAACTGTGTGAAAATTTTCAAAAACACCTTTAAAAGATTCCATTACTTAAAGTGATTTAGATAATTGTGTTCAATGGTAGCCATTATTTAAAAATATAATTAGTTGCTGAACTCAGAGAAGGAGGGAAATTTCTGCAGGTGTTTCTCATTATTTGCTATGCATATAAAATATCTGCATAAATTACCATTATTATTTCAGTGTATACTAAGAGACAATAAAGCATTAGCAAGCAAAGAAAAATGTTGTTGACCCACAATCTGTGTGAGCAGCATAGAGTTTTGGCCTTCAGTGGTTTTGAGGCACATGTGCAACGGCATTCAAGATTGAAATTACAGTTTGCACCTGTAACAACATTAAGTATGTAACAAAAGTGCATGGGAAGGATATTGAAAATGCAGAAGCATTAGGAGAAAGATAGTAGTACATGCTTGTAACTGTGCTGTGTACAAAACAGGTATTGATAGGCAAAGCTTTTCATTCTCTGTTAAAGCTTCAGGCAAAGGAAGTCATCCCTTCTCATCCCTGCCATAAGGATCTGAACTTCCAACAATCTTTTCTGTAATTTATTGATGCTGCTACAGAAAGATTTATACGTGAAGTACTGAGACCAGTTGGGATCTTCTGACTTGTAGCTCTGATTCTGAGCAAGAAATGTTCTGCAACTTTGGGAAAGTTTCTTTTTCTTATTCTGTGAAAAGGAACAATAGTAATAATAAGAGATGAACAAACCCAGAAAAAAAAATCAAATTAGCTACTAGATTGATCGTTTTAAATATATGTACTTTTTATGAGTACAAGTGAGAAAAAAGTTCAGACAACCTTGAATTTCATAGAAATTCATTCAGTTTGAGAGATTTGAGGTTACTTAAGTTATTCACTGCATTATATGCTAGTTTTTCAACAAGGCCTTGCAAGAACTAACTTTGGTTTACTGGAATGTTAATGGAAAAATCAGCTTTGACTCATTGTAATGAAAGTTTTATGTTTCCTGTCTGAAAGTCTTTTATTTTCATCCTTTTCCTTCTAGAACTTTATCCCATAAAGAGGAAATGATAATAATATGAAATTAATATGTACTTATAAAGAGTAAATAAATGATTAATCTCTTGTTGATTGTAAATGCTTTGCATCTTGTCATAGTAGGTGGTATTCAAAGTGTCCCACCAGGTAGAAAGAACTACCATGACAGAAGCAACAAGGCTTCTCACAGTACACATTCACGATGGAATGATCTCCATGCCAAGACTATTTCTAGAGGTTAAAGTTCATAAATTGATGATGAAATTATGCCCTGAAGCTGTGAGCAGATTTTGCATTTTACATTGCAATCCTGAGATGTTTCATTACATAAATGGAGATGCAGTCTAGCTGAGACATGAGTCCATAAATGGTCTGCAAGAGTGAAGAATCAAAACTAGAACTCCTAACAGAAAATATTAATGACTATTCCAAATAAATATTTGTCAGTTTTTAGACAAGACTTGGAACTTTTGGATTAGTTAAAAAAAAAAAAAAAATTTCCAAAGATAATTGAGGGTTTATTGTCATGCATTTCTTATTAAAATAATGTGATATATGTAAATGAAAGGTAGCATAATATGAATGAAAGGCTTTAGGAAGTTTGAAATGATGCAGTGGTTAGCTGCACTGCAATACATGTCAATGTGTTCCTTTCCTTATTCCTGGGGCAATGGAGAACCTTGAGCAAGGGTGTATAAGATGTGACTTTCAACTTTTCAGAGAATTCTTTATTTGTAAAGCCTCGATGTTCTCACTTAGAACAGAGGATGGAAGTTGATATGGGACTTCTTAGAGTCACTGGGAAGAGTCTTGATGATCAGGTTCAGAATCAATAACAGAATGGGTAATGACTGACTGATCTCTTACGGGACTCAAAATATTTCGCATTTGAAAATCAGTTGCATAGGAAAGCAGCCATGTTAGAAACTGGTTAATCACCCAATAGTAACTTCAGAATAACTTCGTCCATATACTCTGTGCTGGTCTTAGTCAAGAAAGAGTTGACTTTCTTCACAGTGGCTGCTATGAAGTTAGGTTTCTGGATCTATCCTGAGAAAAATACTGATAAGGGGTCTTTTTAGCTAGTGTTAGGGAATGCCTGCACCAAATTAAAGATCTCTCTCAGCTTCTGATACTGCAGCTGCATTCTGCTGGGGGAGGAGGAGGGGAGGTGTGAGTGTGGCTTTGTGGTATTTTGCTGGCTGGACTTAAACTATGACAAGGTTTTAATGATTACAGTCTCCCATTGAGCAATCCTCTTCTATCCTTACTGTTCTGATTTTCCTTGTAAAATATTTTCCCTTAAGACTTTTTGAATAGGTTGTTCACTTTGGTTTGTTTTAATTTTTAAATGCTTTGCAGTTTGGAAGACCTGGGTGTTTATTTACAGATAATTGCTAAAAAATAATTTGTAATTACTTAAAATATTATTATCTAAAAATATAACTTTTTCAATGTTTAAGTGTCGGAAAAAGCAAGACTTCTAGAGCACTTGGCAAGTGTAAGCCATTCTGAGAATGTGGTTAGGATAAGGACATACTGTGTTAAGGTGTCTGGCCAGGATGGCTATGCTGTGTGATGAAGACTGTTCAGAAAGCACCACATCTTTCATTTGGCTAGAACACAGCTCCATTTAGAGTAATGCATTTACAAAGCTTTCTCCCCTCTTTAAAAAAAAAATCCTGTAACTTAAAATTCCATGTGGTATACTAATACTTTTAACAGTTCAAGAGAATCACTTGATACTAGCATTGAAATCTATAAAGGACTGTGATCTCTGTAATTTTGGTGGTGTATCACAGTAACATGAAGGAACAGATTTATTCATTCTTTCTTCTGAGATTAAATGTAATTGGTTTAAAGAGATAATCATTCTTTTGTTTGAGTTTTATGCATTTCTTATGAAGAGCTAACACATTTTTCTGCAGTCTGACAAAGTGTAGAGTCTTTTATCCTCATTTCCCAGTGGATAAATACTCTGTTAATTAATAAAGTATTATACTAGCACTTAGTGTCTGCATTTAACTGTAGAAGGATTTTATTCAGATTATGTTAATAGATTGTCCGCTTTATTTTTGCATTAATTGCAACCTTTTCCTGTGATGTTGTCATGAGAGAATTGTCACTATGAATACCAGGGGCTTTTTTGGATTATTTTTGTTTGACTGTTCTGAAATAATGCTTGTTACATATCGTTACTTATGCTATGAAATGGGATGTTAATTACTTACTGAGAATGATATCAGTTGCAAATTCAACTTCTCTTCATCTTCCTAGTTATTTACAAATGTGCCTTGATTTATATATGTGCTAATATATAGGTATTAGCATACAGGCTTTTATTAAATAGCATGTACAGATAGCAAAAAAATTTGAGTGTTATGCATTTTTCTGAGTGCATTTTTTTCTGATTATTTGTCTTTTTAATATCAGTTAAATCACATTGTCTAGTGGTACAGTGGCTGAAGACAATGGCTGTGATATCTTTTAAAGGAAGACTGAAAAATAATAACTACAAAAATAAAATTGCACAATATATATATCTTTGGGAAACAAATTCTACAGTACTGCTGAACTGCAGCTCTTCAGGGAAATGTGTAAGTCCAGTGACAGACTTTTGCACCTAGTGTATAAGACAATATGTGTGAAACAGAGGAGCTCAAATAATAGTACTGCCAGATATTCTTACTTAGCCTTTGCCCATGTCTATCGAGTGAGAAGAGTTTCATTTTTCAAAGCTTTTGGCCAAATTTCCTTCAAACAGGAGATTATTATCTTTACCATGATGAGAAAACAGATTGTATTTCTTATTTGCTTTCATATTACACAATGAAGGACAGAGACAGAGAAAGAATGTTTGCAGACATTAATGCTAACCCCTGTCTTCCTGGAAACTTGTGGAACCTCACTGTGTTCTGTGGGAGTCTGTTCATATCAGCCTGTACATAGGAAACACGTAAGATTTGTAGATATAGCCAAAATAAATGTGGGAGAGACCTGGAGCGGCAATTGCAAATGAGCCACGTTTTAAAATCTATTGCATTTCATTTTTTTTTTTCTTCCCCACTTCCCAGTGATTCTGCTGAACTGTTGATCCTTCAGTGGCACTGAAAGAACAGTCAAGTTTTCTGTTTAACCTTTTAGCATTCTGAGCTGGATGATCTTGTTTTCGAATACAAGGCTGTCTAAAGGCATAGTTTATTTAAATAAAAAAAACCTATTGTCAGTAAGAATAGCAAAGATAATTCTCATAAGTGCTTCATTAAAAATGCCTGAGATACTAAAGATGTTAGGGGAGTTCCCAAATCAGAGCTTAGCCCAGGTGCAATATTTCATGACTCAGAAGGCAAATAACTATCAATGAGCTATCACTCTGCTACCTATGGCTTTTTTATAACTGCATCTATTACCAGCATGCCTAAAGAAAAATAAAAATAAATAAAAAGGACTAATTTGCATACGCTAAAACTGATGATCCATGCATCACTATCTGCTACCAGAACATGATCCTCAGCACTCCTTATGTATCCACCCCATGGGAACACAGCAGATTAGCTGCCAGCCTCTGCACAGATGTGCCCAACCCTACAAGAACTGAAGTTTTGTGAACAGGGATCAAAGTGCATTGGCAAAGTGTGTTAGGTGGGGTTTCTGTAGCAGGGTAGGGGCTACAGAGGTGACTCCTGCAAGAAGCTGCTAGAAGCTTCCCCATCTCCAAGATGGACCATCCTCTGGCCACAGCTGAGCCCATCAGTGACAGTGACTGTGACTCTGGGATAACAACCACTACAGAACCTGCAGCAGAGAGAGGAGTGTCATATGAGAGAGATCAACCAGGCAGACACCCAGGCCAGTGAGGAAAGTCAGAGAGGGGGTGGTTCACAGCAGAGATTCCCCTGGTGAGAGGGTAGGCTGTGCCCTGCAACCATGGAGAGTCATGGGGCAGCAGAGACCCACCTGCAGCCTGGGAAGGATCCCACGCTCAAGTAAGCAGCTGCAGCCAAAGGAGGCTGTGACTCCATGGGAAGCTCAGGCTAGAGCAGGCTGCTCCTGAAGGACTGCACCCCATGGGAGGGACCCATGCTGGAGCAGTTTGTAAAGAGCTGCAGCCCAAGGGAATGACTCATGTTGGAGAAGTTGGTAGAAGGCTGCCTCCCGTGGGCAGGACCCTACACCAGAGCAGGGGCAGAATGTGAGGAGTACCCACCTGAGGAGGAAGGAGCAGCAGAGACAACATGTGATGGACTGACCACAACCCCCATTCCCCATCCCCTTGTGCTCTTCAGAGGGATAAGGTAGAGAAATGGGGAGCAGAGCTGAGCTCAGGAAGAAGGGAGAGGTGGGGGGAAGGTGTATGATTTAGTTTTTATTTTTTCATGATCCTAAATAAATTAAACTAACTTTCTTCCCCAAGTTGAGTCTGTTTTGCCTGTGACCATAACTGGTGAGTGATCCCTCCCTGTCCTTATCTCAACCCATGACCCTTTCCTTGTATTTTCTCCTCCCCATCCCACCCAGGAGAGGAGCGAGTGGCTGTGTGGGGCTTAGGGGCAGGCTGGGCCTAAACCATGACACAAAGCTACCTGCGAAAACGTACCCAACACCTGCCCAAGGATGCCTGGATATAGGTGGACCTTTCTGCCACTATTTCTTATATTGAATTCATCAACTGCACCTAGGAAAATAAAGTTAAAATGGTGAAAAATGTGGGTGCACCTGCAACTATTTTAAAGCAATTAAAACACATCTACCATCAAAATATTGATCTGTTTATTTGTTTTGCTGACACATTGAAATAAAACTGTGAACTGAGAGTTTGGGCCAAGTAAGTTCAGGTTTGATAAGTCCTCTCTGGCAATGTGGATGATAACAGCTTTCAGCTGGTGGTTCTGAAAGAATAAGTTTGTTTCATTTTTTGAAACATCAGTTTGGCATTTGAGTGCTTACAGAATTTGGGAGGCTAAAGCATGAAAAGGCTTTCAAGGGGTACAACTCCACTAGCATTTTTCTTCAGATCAGGAGCCTATTTTTGGAGTGAACACCCAATAATCCCCATTTACCATCAGGACATGGCATATACAATCTCTTCCCCATGTCTGAACACTTCCTAGTTTCCTGGAGTACAGCCAGAGCCTTTCTCCAGTCTGAAAGCTGCCTGACTCTGAGGGCATTGTCCTACCAGCTGCTCCTTCTCCATCTTCTTGGGAACACTTCTAAAGCTGTGAGGCAAAGCAGAAGACACAGGTAAGACTGTCAACTACCAAAAAGGAGATGATCAACCCTTTTTTCATCAACAAAAGAAACAGGGGCATAAGGTCACCTTTACTCCTCTACATCACTGGTATCAACTGAAATGCTTGCTTGAAAGAAAACTAAACAAACCCAGAACTTAACAGTACAAAAGTCATCTTCTGTTAGCACAAACCTTAATATTCCTGAGGTACAGAGCTGAGAAAACCAGAATGCATTTGTTGTTTGGAATGAAGTATTTTTCTTAATTACTGTGGAATGTTTGAAGTAACCAGCAGACCGGTATTAGCAACTTTTCTAGATAAGCAGGAATCTTTGTCATTAAGCATGTTAAAATCTGATGCTAACACATTGCTACCTTTAAAGTGGAACATTTTTCTTTATAAACCTCTAAATATTGTGATAGCTATCAGCTGCCATTCATTTAAGGACAGTGATGTAACATGGCTGGAATTTCATAAGCAAATCTGCAGAACCTATTATATTTTTATAATATATTTGGAGACTTTCCAATTCACGCTGTCAGTATAAGACTAAGATGGGCAGTACCATTTGACTATTTTTTGATGGTGCAGTTTAACAGTTTGTTTGGAAGGCCCTGGGCAATTTGATTAGTGCTGTTTGATGGAGCAGTGTCATCAGCATGAAGTGGAACAGTTCTGCTTATAAGTGTCTGGCAGGAGATCCGAGTTTCTGAGCATCACACAGGCATAAGCAATAAACAACATGTTATTGTACATTCCATTTTATATTTTTATGGCTGAAGAAAATTAATAATGCATGAGCATCCAATAGGTTTCCATAAGACTCTGCCTTCAGAATAAAAATACAAACTACAGCTTGTGGTAGTATAAATGTCTGTACTTCATATCTGTGAGCACACTTTCACATCTCTTGAGGCAAGAAGAACCTGGGCTAAATTCTGGCCTTGCTGAAGACAGAGCTCCACTAGGCTCAGATGTGCCAGCATGTCACCCTGGTTTGTAGTGGTGAATTGTGGCAATGTTGCTGCTCTGGAGACTACATCAGGTGCTGCTGCTAGGCAGCGCAGATGGAGAAACAGGCTCTCTTCATAATGCTCAGCTACCCTTTTGTTCTCCCACGTTGGGGTCACAGAACAGATATTGTGTAGACTTTCCTGCATCAGAGGATATATATGAATTCAGACTTCTCTTTGCCTGTGCTCTGAAAATTTGTCCCTTTCAGGAGATTTCTTTTCTACCAAGAAAAGTCTTCCAGTTTATTAATCATCTGAATTTGCTCTAGAAGGAGAGAAATGTAATGGGGCTGTTATCAGGTGGAGACTCGATAGTGGCTGCCACTAACCATGCTTTTTTGGCCTGAACAGTTAAAAACGTGTAACAGATAGACTGTTGGGCATGATACTTTCCATATGGGCCCATTGCATGAACGCTGCTTATCTGAAATTTTAGTGTAGGATGTATTGGTTGATGCATAAACAGAAAAAGAAATACCTTGGAAATGAGCATTATAACTATATGAAACAGTATTATTACCGAAGTAATATTCAAAGTATTTTCAACTTACATCTTGCAGATGAATCTCTCTTTGTTTAATGAGATGAGCTTGGATGGATTGAAATGGTATGAACACTTAGAGCCATTTTCCGCTTTTTATGATACAGCTGCAGACAGAGCAGAAATTCTAGATGTGTATTTGCAAAATCTTGGATGATCTGCCATTGAATTGGACTGAAAATTGTTTTTCACTTTGCCTCACCCCATTTCTCTACATGCTTTACAGCTGACCTTGCATGGTCACACATTTGAGTCTGTGAAGTGTGGGATAACTTCACAGTATACACTTAACCAAAGTAAGGTTAAAGTGCTTAAAGCGCTTAAAACAGTGTTAACATTGGTTGAGAGGGAATTGATAAAGTCACATTTAGCATAACATTGAAGCACTGTTGATTGGTGACACCTAGTCTGAGGATGAAGTCTGCCTGGCAGACTTCCACAGATTTTTGAACAAACATGAATAATCAGAAAAAGCATATTCTAGTTTTGGACTGTATGTTGTGGCTGTGGTCTTTCTACTCTATTTTGAAGCGCTCCACAACCTGTTTTACTGTATCATATAAACTATAATAAAATAAATAAACTGAGAGACAGAGCCATAATCTAGAAAGCCAGCCTTCCTTCCCTCTGACAATGAAGACTTGACTGTGTAACTTACCATTGTCAGACATCAGGCTGAATTTAAACATTCTTAGTGTTATATAAAAACCTTCGTTTTCACTTCACACGAGCTGCTCTTAAGCTCAGGGAAATTACTTAAAATATTTTTTTTTTTTTTAAATCAACAATTTTAAGCTGAAAGCTGGGAGGCAGATTTAGTTTCCATTTCTTGTGTTTGATTACATAGAGTGCCACCTGATGGCTGCATAGAAGATTGGCTTGATAACACACATTGTGATAGATAACAGATTTGCAAACCAGAGGGTTCTTCTATTAATGTGAGCCACCTGCACATTAGCACAGTCCTTAGCATTTCATCAGGTGATTCTTGTCTAACACACCCTTAGTGAAACAGTGCTACTGATTGCCTGGAAAGGCAGCAGAGTCTGCAACAGGTTGAAGTGTTTGTATTAAAAGGTGCAAACTGAATTAATGTGGCCTTATGTCTAGGTAACTTTTCTGCTCCCCACTCTTCCATTTTTGGGGGGTTTTCTTTTGTTTGGTGTGGTCTCATTTTAGAGATAATTTTGGATTAAAAACCTCAAGGTGTAGAACGTCTGTGATCTCTATGGGTAAATTGTTCTGGTATTTATATGCTAAGCTTAACAAATATATGTATCTTGTCAGTTTATGCCTTTCACAAATTTTTTAATTTTGGCTAATAATTCTGGAACACAGACATGATCATGTGAGGGTTTTCTGGGTAATATTGTTTCCTCAAAAGGAAAGGTGGAGAAGAGGGGAAAGAAGAATAACTTGCTAGGCATTTTGAGTGAAGACCAGAATTCATATGTGTCTCTTCCATGTGGTAAATGGATACATATTCACTGGAGACAGAGTAACAATTTTCTGTTGAGTTTCAGTCTTTAGTCCTAACATATTAATTTCACTTCAGATTAGGGATTTTTCTTCATTGGAAAAAAGAAACAAAGCTTGAAACAAGGGAGTGACTTGCAAAATCTGTCTAACTTAGATTTGATATGGTTAAAAGTCTTATATGTCTAGTAAGATCAAGTTTTGAAATGAAGAATGAACAGAAGAATGTTTTTAAAATGAGATGACTTTACATTTAAACTATTAAACTCTGGAAAATCCTTGGTCAACGCTTAGTATCTGTGTTTCCTTGTAACAATTAAGGGAAAACAATCAAGACCCCTTCATGTATAAAGTGTAATATTTTTAGAAGTAGGGTCATGCTTTTTACATCAATAGCTTCACATGCTTCTAAATTCATAAAAATTTAATAAGTAGCTATACAAAAGTTTCAGTGGTAATATATAGATCTGCCGTGATGTTAATGATTTAGATGACTTAATCTTGTTTGGTTTCACTCTTAAAAAAAAAAAAAAAAAAGGCAGGGACAATGCAAAGCAGAGTCATAAAAAGGCTGCCTTTATAGCTCATCAGTGCAAATTTCTTGTTAAAATGCTCCTTGAGCTAAGTAAGGGTTACTTATTCATATGAACACCTGACTTATAAAATCAATCAAGCACTGATATCAAAGATGTCTGGCTTTTGCATCTATTCAGGTTGATGCTTCCATTAAATTAACTTCATACTCTAAAAGCGTATTTCATTTCTAAATATGCTGTGTATAACTCATTAACATCACAGCCCCTAACAGTAATTGTCTGAAAGTGAGTAAAGAAAATTGGAAAAGATGAAGAGCTGAATTACTACTTAATGAAAGAAAAAAAAAAAAAGACAGACATTTAGATTGACTGTTATGTAGTAACAAGCCTCTCCTCTAGGGAAAACATTCAGTTGGGGTTTTTTCTTAAGATTTTTAGACTACATTTATAGTTTTTGTTGAGATGTTTAAAAATGCTTTAAGTAATATTAAATACTACTTGAAACCTCAATGTACTCCTATATGGATATTTACTCAGTAAATCTGCTCATTAATGATGTTTTTGTGCATTTACAATATCTTATGCTTCTTCACTTTACATACTGTTATGTCGGCCTTTAGAAAGGTTTTAAGAATGAAGTAAAACTCAATTTTGAGAAGATATGAAGTATCAAAAGATCTGTTTTTCAGAAGACTTAATTTTAGCCAAAGCAAAAGCATCACTTTTATTATCTGATTGACCATCAGTAACTGAAGTCTTTGGAGTCAAAGATAGGACTATAGGAGTGTTTCTACAAGTTTATTGCTTGTGGTGTCAGTGTGGCTCCACTGCCCATAATGATCCTCACCTGGTGCAGATCAATAAAGCCCCACTTGCCTCAGTGCAGCTGGATTGATTTTCACCAGCTGCTGATCTGTCTGGGCATGTGCAGAGAGAGCATAAGGGAGGAAGGCAGGCAGCAGCTTTAAATATTTTAACGTCCTGAAGATGAAAAAAGGTGAGGATAACTTTTTGTCAATTTAGCAGGTTGTTTTGATAAATGGTTGATTTGAGTTATGGTGAAGCAGAAAGATGTCTCTTTTGGTGCTAAGAGCAGCTGGGTTGAAACATTTTGTTAGAATTATTGGATTCAGATAAATTGTTGTTAGTGCAATTCATATTGATTTTCCTGGTGTTCTTATTCTTGCTTTGTGTCAGTGTTGTCAAACCAGTTCTTCCAAATTCCTTCTGCTGGCTACTGGGGAGAAACTGGTGGTATAAATAACTGGAATGGCTTAATTCCAATTCATTCA
Source organism: Eurypyga helias (assembly GCF_000690775.1). Taxonomy (NCBI): domain Eukaryota; kingdom Metazoa; phylum Chordata; class Aves; order Eurypygiformes; family Eurypygidae; genus Eurypyga; species Eurypyga helias. The sequence goes on along the minus strand of NW_010242928.1, from coordinate 22,700 downwards.
CAACTTTCACAGGGACTGTTACTACAGGATGAATATTTGGTACTCCTGTCCTGGAAACTAACACCTCAGTTTAATCATGCTGTAAGATTTCTTGTAGTAACACCAATATAGACATGATTATAGTAGGAATGAGATGCTGAAGTATGTGTATGCCATGTGTTAAGAATTCATTCTGATTAAAATGATCACTGAAAAAAAACCTCTATCATTGGATTACAGAGGGGATTAATGTTTATGAAAAGGTGTTTTACTGAAATAGGTGAAGTTCCTCCCTGTATCTTTACAGGATACCATTCAAAGAGATATTTCAGGTAGTGTGTATTTTTTTATTTGGATTTTTCTCATGTGAATCAAACTTTAAGCTTGACAGAGGCAAGGAGGGGAGAAAACCCCCATTTTATTGTGGCTGCTGGAGCTGAAAAAAAAGTGTGGTGGTGTGGGTTGTTTTTGTTGGTGGTGTTTTGTTTTATTTTTTTTAAATAACAGTGAAATTTACCTTTTCATCTTAGCTGTGAAATGAGGAAACAAGATCTTTATTTTCACAGTGCACCTGTTTCTGCATGTCTTCCAGTCAGGAACAATATGATTCCTATCAGGCCACATGTCACTAATGATGCGGTTTTTCTTCTCTCCCTAGAATGAAAATTACACATAGACTTTTTCCACATACATCTATGTGGTTTTTAGTGTGCTAAAACTGTCCTGCATGTGTTCAGCCATGAATGGGAAGTTAAAGCCTGGTAAACCTTCAATAGGAAGAAACAACAGCAGAGCTTTTTGTTGTTATTTAGACATATGAATCCTCATCTTACAGTTTTCAGTGTACTCTAACGCATTGTCCCTTCCCCTGCTAAATCCTATTGTGCCTCTATGTCACTAGTGTCGGGATAAGTACAGACACTATATATTTCATAAACTTTCTTTTGGATTTAAATATATTTCAGTAGTTCACTTCCTTGTGCCTTTATCTTGTATACTTCCCCGAAATCCTTCTTTGGTAGTTTCTCCAGAAAGTCTTTTCAAACAGCCGTTGAGCAACTCCACTTTGGTAAATCAGTATGCCCATTTGCTAAGGCACAAGAATGAGGGAAGTATGGCTTGTTCTGGGACCTGCACCTAGAGCTGTCTGGGTCCTGGTAGCATATGTGTTGCAGAGTACCATTTTGGAAGGACCTAATTGCACATGCTTCCAGTGAGAAAACAAGGCAAGCCTGTTTCCACTACCTCAATCAGGCACTACTTCTGGGATTGTTTCCACTACCTCAATCATACACTGGGCACTTTTGGTGGTGGTATAGGAGATGTGAGAAAGCACAGCTGTTCCTGTGCCACTGTTCTTCACTGTACATGAATCATGCTTGGACCTGTGCTGAGGATTAGTATGGAAACAGGATTTGCTCCTCACCAGTCTGAGCTTGTGTCCACATTACTTGTGTGAGATGAATGTGAGCTCAACCATAAGGTTGGACTCATGCTTAAAATCAATCCTGAAGCAGCCATAGTAATTGCTTAACTAGCAGGGCTAAGTCTGCAAGAGCTACTTTGTGGCCCTAGAATGCAAGCACCATTTATAGTAATTTTCTTAGCTGGTAAGACTTGTATGTACAGGTCCTGAGGTAACTTTTTCTGAGAATAGGGTCTTTACATCAGAAGACTAATAATTCATTTTAAAGGAGGAAAAAGTCCACAATGACTGAAATAATAAGAAACAGCACTTAAAAAAATAAAAAGTTTGCCACAAAGAAAACCCTAATTATGAAGCTTATATAATTCCTTACAGCATTCATTAATCTTAAATTGAAAATATGGGCCACAAATTTCAGTTCTTAACAAGTCAGGAACTTGTTAACTCTTGTTTTCATTATCATCTGCTGTTTGTTTTATATACACACATAAAGATTCTAATCTGGATGTCCAAGTGCTTCATAAGTACTTAGATAAATAAGGCTCTTGCTCCAAGGAAAACATAGTCTAATTTGGAAAAAAGCACAAGTAATTAAAGGGAACAAAAAAAAGAGAACAGAAAGGAGACTGCATAGCAGAAATGTGATCTGCTGCTATTTGTGTTCCTATGATAATTTTGCTTCATTCTGAAGTTGTCAGATACTAATTACTAAGTAAAATCTGTTCTTTCTGACTTGTGCAAGCATACCAGTTGTAGTTGGTTGGGCTTGGCTTCTGGACCTACCCCTGTCATGATCATAGAATCACAGTATTTTTTGGGTTGGAAGGGACATCATCTACTCATCTATTTTTCTACTTTTGCAAAACGAAATCAGAATTATCAGAGAAGGGTGAAATATGCAACACTCTGGTATCCAGACAAATCAGGAGGGGATATATTAAAAACTTTATACTGCCCTTTTTAGTAGGAGACGTGTTATCACTTTCAGAATAATATTACTGCCTTAAAAGTCTTGAACTTGTTCAAGTGGAGCAGAGAGGATAACAGTTTATATTTCCCATGTGATCTTTCTTCCCTTTTTTATGAATTTATATGTATATCATGAAAGAGAGTAACTTTTCTATTGTGGAAGATTCACAGTGTTAATTTTGTCAGGTCTCTGCCACAGGATAAATGACACCCTGTATTGGATCTGGAGGTTATTTAAGAACCAATAAGATGAGAGATTTTACCCTACTTTATATGTTATGTTCACTAGGTCTTGACTTTAACTTCCCATCGGGGTGTTATCTGCAGGTCCTGGGACATCAGGTAGAAAGGTTTGGGTTGTTTTGTGGAGCTGCTTACAACTACCAGTCTTGGACACCTGTTGTGGGTTAACCCCATTCAGCAGCTAAGCACCACACAGCCTCTTGCTCACCTACTTCCTCCTGAGTGGGATGGGGAAGAGAATCAGAGGAAAAAATGAAAATATATGGGTTGTTATAAGAACAGTTTAATAATTGAAAATAAATGAAATAACACATTAGTAGTAGTATCATTATTTTATGAAGAGAAAAGGGGGAAAAATCCAAAACCAGATGATACAACCACTCATCATCCACTGATTGACACCCAGGCAGTCCCTGATCAGCAAGACTCTGAGGCAAAGAGAGCGAGCCAGAGACTGAGAGATGCAAGAGCCCCTGGTCAACTCCCCCTAATTGTTATACTAAACATGTCATTTGATGGCATGGAATATCCCTTTGGTCAGTTTGGGTCAGCTGTCCTGGCTGTGTCCCCTCCCAGCCTCTCATAGAGGAGAAGTTGGGAACACAAGGCAGTATAACAAACTGGAAAAGCCCTTGACTTGATAGAAACACTGCTTAGCAACAATTAAATATCAGTTTTCTCAATATTCTTTTCAGCACAAATCCAAAACATAGCCTCATACTAGCTACTGTGAAGAGAACTAACTCTATCCCAACCAAAACCAGCCGAGGGCCTAGAGGCCATTCCCTTGGCACTTGGGAAGATCCATTCTTTGATCTTCATGATCTTCCCCTGCTTCCTGGAACTTTCCTTCAGTCAGGACCTTCTTGATCTTCTCTCTGGACTCCCAAGCCTTGCAGTTCTCCCAGTATTAAAAAAAAAAAAAATCTATGGGTAAAGTACAAGGCATAGCTTCCTAATGTGTAGTTGTAGCACAGCTGTGTGATGTATCAGCCACTCCTCACAGTTTTGTACCATTTGCAAACTTTCTCATGGTACACTCTATCTCATCATATATGTCACTGATGAAGAGGTTAAGTAGCATTGGCCACAATACACTGGGGTACGCTACCAGTGACTGATCTCTAACTGGACTTTGCTGCCAATTGTGATCCCAAAAGGTAGGCTTGATCCTGAGAGTTCAAAACTTTACATCTGTGTGAGTGTCAGAATTTACACATGGTTATCTGACACGTCAGCAGTCACAGTTTATATTTTGCTATATATATTAGTTGTTAAGCCAACTCAAAAGAGGAAAGATTTTTCCCTTTTCTGATTATTTCCATGTCTTTGCTCATTCTCATCTTTCTGGAACATGAACCACCAGTTTTACATGGGATCCTGTAGAGATCAAAAGCAAGGCCTGGGCAATACTGCTTCATGCAAACGCTTGGGCTGCAGCTGCGTTGCATGAGTAGATTATCGCCTTGCTGCTGTGCGCTGTCAGACTTGCTAACGTGACATCTGCATCAGTCTTCCGCTGCCGTGGCTTAACTGGTGACCTGCCTAACGGCAAAGCGTAGGGTGAGCTTTTGTTGTCACTCTCTTGTCACTCTTCTCGTTACTCCTACCTTAAAACCAATCCTTTTCCTTTCGTACAACTCCCTCGTTCTCCTCGTAGTAAAGAGGAGAAAGACAATGTGATGCTGGTGCTTCGGGTACTGGATGAAGTTACTAGAAATTACGTTTAAAAGGCCGAATTGGACCAAATTTTCAACTGCCTCTCGTGCGTTGTCACAAAGCAGCTGCAGTGAGCCTGCCGTGTGTGTATATCCATCCGTGTGTGTATGAAGATGAGGGATGCGGCTCGCGGAGGCCAAGGGCGTTGCGGCGGCTGCGAGGGGGGCGTGACGCTAGGTGGCGCTCGTGCCGCAGCACCCACGGCAGCAGGGGCCGCGCCTTCCCTGGAGTGACACCCCCGTTCAGTCGGTCTCCGACGGTATGCAGGCAGGAAGGGATGAGCAGCAGGAAAAATGGGCTGAAGGTCTTTATTCTGGCTGAAAGAGCACCCATAACAGTGCTGTAATAATATACGGGTAGTTGTTTTTTCCTAAACTTCACTAATCCTACTAAAACCATAAGTATTGCAACAATTTATTCCTTCTTATCTTTGTGGATACCTAAGAAAATCTTTTAGGCATGTGCGATAAAGTTAATAGCTTGGAGTTGTAATATATAACCCAAGTTTTCCAAGCAGAGCACTTGAGCACGTGTTACACTTCCTAATTGTCCATTGAACACCTAGTTTCTGTTACTGGCTTAGTTTGCACTTGTGGTGCACAATGGGACGTATCAATCTTTGTTTAATAAATAAGGCTTGCACTTTGTCAATGACTCCTGTAAGGAATATGATATTACAAAAACAATTAAAATGTCTGGCCCTTTGATCTAAAATCAAACACTGCTGCACCTTTGGGAAAGGTTAACTTGGCACTACCCTGCACCTGGAGTGGGTCAAAGCAGGGTCTAGAGTGTTCAGATGCTGCTTCTGTAAGTTCAGATGTGTATTTCTGTGTTGGGGTCATCCTTTCTGTTTGCAGGACACAGTCAAAGCCATCCTATATAGAGGGTAAGGAGGATATGGGAGAGAATGAAACAGTGAGGGAATTAGTAAAGACCTATCTAGAGAGTTAAAAAAAAATCCTATGAGCTCTCCCCTCAAAGGTAGTTTTCAATGAAGCCTACAAAGTACAAATGCCAGTGAAATATTCTTTCTCTGAAAAGCAATATCTACTTTTAAACCTGAGAAGCTTTTAATGGAATATTTTCATTGTTCAGAATTCCTAATTCTGGCAAGGGAAACAATCTTGTGCTAAAGCTAAAATCTCACTTCTGCAACAGAATGGGGCTTGAAGGTAAAAAAAAATTATTTTTGAGGTAGCGATGTAAAACCTCAAGGGTTTTTCCCCCTCAAAAATCAGATTCCAGACCAAGAGGAATAAAATAAAAGACTTTGCTCAAAATGTTTTTGAAATTCATGTTTGTTGGGAATAAATACATCAATTCATTGTGAATCATTTCTATTCAGTAATTATGACTGGCTGATTAAGCTTCTTACTAGGTTTCTTCCTTGTACTTTTTAGTCTGACATTCAATATTCAGAACTCTTCCACTAGTAATCTCCTAAAACTCACTCGCTGGGTTAACATAACCACTCACAAAATTGGGTGAAATACAGGATGTAAATGAGGCCTATTCTGAGCCGTTGAACTCCCATATTCACAGAACCGTGTCTTTTCAGCCAACTCTACTGGTCAGCTGTCTGACAGCAAATGCAATTTCACAAAGTGTTTTCCAATATATCCCTTATGGTCCCTTTGTGCGTGTGCTTAGGATGGTATTCTCTTGATAATATCATCAGAAGTCCCATTTTTGGGTATATTCTGAGGCAACATGTACTTACAACCCCATCCAACACAACAGTGAGAAGGCTGGTCTTAAGTAAACAATCATGCAAGTATTCTCACTTTATCCCTGAAGGAAACCATTACAGGCTAAAGCACAGCTATGAAAGACCAGAAATATGAGGTTTAATTATTGCAATTACGCAACTGAAACAAACGTCTCTGAATTACCTGGGGGATTCAGAGTGGTAGGTGATTAGATGCTAGACTACTGATGATGATATCTTTACTCATTAGAGACCTAATAATTTCAAAGTGAAAGACATGGTGTTCCTTGTTGAGGAATTTACAAGCTGTGGTAAGTTTAAGTCTTACAGTACAGCTTGAGCCTCACAACGTGTAGACGTGGCACTTGAGGACATGGTCTAGTGGGTATGGTAGTGTCAGGTTGATGGTTGCACTGGATGATCTTATAGGTCTTTTGCAACCTTAGTGATTTTGTGATTAGTTGCATACGTTTGGAACCTGTGTACATGCTTGGTAATTAAAGCATATGACAGAAAGGTGGAAACCGTGATATGCTTAATAAGCTGATTATATATTATGTGGGGAGAAAAGCCATTGTTTGGATTCTCTGGACCAAGCTGTTGGATGGCTAGGATGTACTTGACATTACAGGGGTGTAATTTAATGACTCGCTTCCCCCAGAAGAGGCTTTACTCTCTCTTTCTTGGTCTTGATTAACAGTTCAAAACAAACTGACTCTGGTTTTGCATTGTGAAGTTTAATAAAATTTCAACCTGTTGTACCTCTTAAATTGAGTCATGCAGTAAGTGACGGAACTTTTAGGTGGATTAAACCCATTCTTTCAGTAAGCATTATTTGTTGGGGGTTTAATTATTTTTTATTCAAATAAGAGAATTTATCTGACTCTGCCAATACCTTCAAGTAGTTTTAGATCAGGTTCACCTACATTTGTAACAAAGTACTGCATGCACACATGTACCCCTAAAGGCCAGCAAAAGGAAAGCTTCAAAATCCTTAACTTTATTTTCCATCTTCTAAATCAGTAATTATTTTCCTTCATAAGCAGTCATCTCTGGCAAATATACAAATGCCGCATTGAGGAATTGCACTCAATCGCAAATTGGAGTGGAGGCTCTGTGCAGTTTGTGTGCTCTCCTCAACTCTTCTCTCTTGTGTAGAAGATAGAAAGCATTTGTCCAATTACTGTGGCTCTTTCCTCAGTAAAAGAAGTCACATCTAATTAAAATGTGATAGAAATGGCTGTTTTATTTCAGTATGTAAGCAGAGGAGAACTTTGCAAAATTACACTGTGCACTGCCTGTGGCAGTAAAGGTGGCTTCAGAAATTCCTCCACTGCCAGATCCTTGCCACCTGTGTTGTGCAGGCACAGAGTTTTGCCGTATAACATGGATCAGAGGAGCTATACAGGTGGCAAAAGAAACACGGTTTTGGAAAATTGCTCTGAATCTAGATGAGTTTGCTGCTCTGATTCACCGAGCAGCTACTCAACAAATTCTACAGGGAAAACTGAGGAGGCTGAAACTCTTCCAGGACGGTGGGAAGGAGCATCAAGTCAGGAACTCCTTAAGCTGGTTTTGCCCGCTTTATCTTAGCCTTTTCTTTTTGTGTTGGCTGTAGTAATAATGGATTTTTTTTTCTTAGGTTATATGTTTGAAGGAAAGTAAAGACTTATAGAACAGTGTGCAGTTAGGAACATTGCAAACATTTATGTACACCTCTAGATGTATTGCTGGCTGGCCTTTGAAGCTTAAACTCCCTAGGCTGAATTGATGGACTGAATCTATCTTTTTCTGTCTTTTTTTTTTTTTTTCCCCCCTTTAACTGCATCAACCTTTTCGATATCAAAGCAAGTGTCACCAAGTTTGTAGGGATTTGATCCAGAGCCAGTGATTGACTCTGCTAACTTCAGAGAACTAGGGAGCAAACTTAAAGTTAAGAATTGATTTTTTTTTTTTTTTTTTTTGGTATCATAAAGTAATGCTACTTTCCGTAGGGAAAAACCTTTTGTGTCTATGTCTTTTTCCAAAGAACTACGAAGAATAGCACTCCTCCAGCACTAGAAGCTGCATAGCATCAATTTTTACCCTATAAGCTAGACATGAAACTCACTACTGAAAACTGGACTAGTGCAACAGAATTAGAAAACGTTAGTTATGAGTGCTCTCAGGTTGTTTTACATCACAGGGAAACTGTTTTCTCTAATGTTTAATTCAGGGTATTAAGCAGTAGGTGGCAACCTACTTCAACATTACAGTGAACCTGCTCGCTTGCTAGCATGTGTTATCGTTCGGTCTAGAAAGTTCTTAGACTCTCATTTCTACTTGTATTTCTGCAGTTTTATCAAGGAAGGCCTTTATTTGCTTAAACAAGAATATGTAAATGTGAGTACTATATACAGAAAGTCCTAGCTGAAATCTGAGTTTGGAATTTGTCTTGCAAGACTAGAAGCAGACCTTTATAAACCAAGAGAGATGAGCAAAATCAAATTATTATAGACTTTTCTTAGAAGCTGGATTGGTTCCAGATCTCTTGGATACTCATTGTGTTTTGTCTACAGTGCCAGTGGGAAGCAAAAATAATGAATCTGGAAAATTAGATTGAAAAACTGATCAAGTTATGATTCAAAGCACTAAAAGGAAGGAAAATAATTGTTAATACTGATACGCTGTTCTTATCTCACACAATATCACAAAGTGTCAGGTTACCTGCTTGGGTAGAAAGAAGTCTGAAAAAAAAATCCTCAGATGTGTTTAATGAAAATAATCTAAAATAAACTTTTAAAAGCAGAAGAGCTATTGATGGACCTAAGTGATAAGACAGAAGTAGTATGTGAATGGTACAAGCCTTGGGGGAGAAGATGACAGAGAAATTGGATCAGTGACTGAAGTTGATGTTGTAAAATCTTAATATACTTTACCAGCACCCCTCTAACTTTGATTACAGGTCTTTATTTCAGATTTCACAAAGGATCCCAAGCCTCCAAAGAGGTTGCTAATTTTTTTATAATTATTGAGGCAGAAGGGGAAAAATATACTTAAATTCTGCTGAAAGTATAGCTTGCTCAGGGACCCCTACAAGTTCTGAAATACCACTGCTCACTCAGGTTTGAATGGGGACTAGGAGTAAGTGACATTTGAAACTCAGTGACATGAACTGGGTGAGGTACCTCTTTTATTTATTTATTTTATCTATTTATTTGTATGGATTTGTGCCAGGACAGATTTACCTAACAGCTGCTCATTTGCTTTCTAATATGATAATTGTATCTTGCTGAAAAGAAAGAATACTCAGTGCTTAAATGTTTTTGTGTATCTGGCCCTTGTGATGCAAATAAGCAGCTTTTGTAATATTCAAAATCACATGGGAGCTCAACATAAAAATATTTCATTTATTGTCTAATCTTTTCTCTTTAAGCTGATTGCTTAGATTTTGCATATGAGAGAAGCTCTGTTTTAATAGGTGGTTAAAGATTCAAGCCTTGTTAAATGTTACATGAAAACACACAAAAGCATAAAGGGTGTTTAAACACCAGTTTGATATAAATTGTGTGTTTCACTTCATTATGAAAGCTCATGTGCTTAATGTGATTCACGTACTTATGTAACAACCTGAATTTGGGCTATGGACAGGCAGGTTTATGGAAGAATGTATACGGTGCACGGTTTTATCACAGTATTTATATTTCTAAAAGGAAAGTGCTACTGTAAGATGATAGGTCTTGGGCCAACGCACCTCTGGTATTGTTGTCTCTCCAGTTTGCTTCATTACTGATGCCTTTGTGAAATATATCGCTTGCACATTCAGTAATAAACAATAACACTGGGTTACATACTGTTCTGTATTGCAGATGAAGCCTTGCTAATGTTATAAACAGCATTTGGTGAATCAGAACAGCACTCCTCAAATAAAATAATACCTTCCTGTTTATGTTTAGACCTTTACTAATTTACCATATATAATGTAATTAGAAAATAAGGGAAAACATAGTTAGAAACAGGACATGGGAATTGCAATATACCTAGGCTGTATAAAAGGTGAGAATAAGAATGAAGGGAATATAGAATAGATTGTCCTAAGACAAAATACAAAGCGTATATAGGAGAAAAAAACAATAGTGTAAATTTTGTGTTCAGATGATAGTTGGAAATATCTAGTTTCTTTTACCAAATTCAACTACTACATAAGAGCTGCTAGGACAACTTCCTTAAAATCTTAAGGAAATGGAATGGATTATTAGGTTAACAGTATATAAGTAAAAATGCTAAGAAAAATGTATCCTTCTCTAAAAAAGTAATTCCATGTTCATCCTATTAGTTTTCCAAGCTAGATAAGCTGTTTTATTCTTTTTGAGGTTTTGGTTCTGGCTCTGAAAGCCTACCTAAACCCATATCCTAAACTTTTAAATGCTCACCTGATCTGAGTCCATGTCGCCTGCAGTGGCAGCAACAGATCCCGTGTGAAGTTACAAAACGTGTGTGTTGTGCAATGTCTAAAGGCATGGGCTGGAAGGTATGTTGTAACTCCAGTGACATCAGTGCAATTAGACCAGCAGAGAGCTGGACTTCTTGTCTATTCGGGACCTTTCATACACGTAACCAGGTCATGTTATAGCTGGAGGCAAACATTGACCACAGTCCTGGGAAAATGTGTGTTGAGACTTTAATACTTCAGTATGCTTACCTTACAAAATACACTTGAGCAAGTGCTAAAAGCATTGCAGTAAATCAGAGCTTAATGTTAAGCATATTACCAGTCCTATATTAGTATATGTTTTAAGTGTTCTGCTGAATCAGCTCTGGAGAACATAAGCTTGTTCTTATAGGACTAGATCACCAATTCATTTTTTAAAAAGTAAGTTAAAAAAACCCAACCATGCACAAGTTGTACTCGGAATACTTGTAATATCACTGTATTGAAGTGTTTGGGCCAAAATATGCACCATACAAGGTGCTTTCCTATGGTTCAAACTGTTCAGTGAAAATATTAATTTGAATAAGTTTTAGCTAGTTATAAGATCACAGTACAATATTGCCTAATTAAGCTATGGAAGCAGAGGCACAGCTAGCTGTGAAATTAATTTCCAGTCTTTTGTACCACACTTTCATAATCTAAAAGTATATGAAAAATGCAATTGATATTAATCAGCAGGTCATCGTGTATTTTCACTTGGGGAAATGGTTTGACCAAATTTATATTTCACATAATTCTTCAGATTTCCATAATCTTTAACATGTTACTTCTATTCTTATTGAATGTGCTTCATGTGCTGCTTATAGTGAGGCTGCTCTTCTAGTGACGTTGTACTGGACAATAAGGGTCCACATCGCTTACAACTCAGGGGGCAGGTTTCCAGTGTTCAGGGTCTGTCTCTATCCTCCCTCAGTTGTTGCTGCTGGATGGATGAAGAGTTTACTGCCCCTAACGATTTGACTCTGCTGTCTGCTGAACTTAACCTGCCCTGAAAGGTGCTCCTGGGAGCACCTCATCTCTATCAAAATGGGCTGGATAAGCAAAGGTTAGGGAATAATTACGTGGGGGAATTGGGGAGGTATTAAGATCCAGGAGAAGGAGAATAAGGGTCCTTATGGCTGTAAATAACTTGCTTCTTGCAAAGGGAAGGAGGAAGTGAGAACACCTTCTCCCACATCCAGTGATGGTGGGATTTAAAGCAAAAAATTAGGAGACCTGCAGGAGGAAAAATTACAGAAGGTAATTAAACATTTCTGAAAACCCTGTACCTTTCCTACCTTCTTCATTAAACACCTAAAAACCTTTGTAAATATGATCTTTTGCTGTTAGTACCTTGAACTCAGTGTTTTACCTGAACTTAATTGAAGTTTGAACAGGCTGAAGCTGATCCTTACACTTTATTTTAGTCAATAAACCGTGATATAGAGAGAGGAAGGAATCAAAATCCATCTAATAATTCTCACCTATTAGTCATAAAATGCTTTAATAAATGTACAAAGAGTCCAAAGGTTAGCAAAAAAATTTGCAAAAACTATTGCATATCTTCTTTGTAGTGAGAAAATAAGTAATGCTTAATGTCATGGTGGCCTCTGTTTTGGTTTAAAGGATGTTGAAGTGCAGGTACATTCTTATGGTTTGTGCTGATTTAGATGGGATAAGAGGCACAGGAATCGGGGTATTAGAATAACCTTGTTACTATGTGAAGTTGAATGATGTTGTACTTTCAAGATAAGAACCTCAATATTTAGCAGCTGTGACAAATGTAGAATATTTATGCCAGATTCTGGAAATGTATTCAAATATGCAAATATACTAAACTTGGAGGATTAATTCAGTGTTTTGAAATTAAATGTTTAAAGAACAATGTGATTAATCAAAAATTATTAAAATAAATCCAAGAACCGCAGCATCAATTCATTAACCTAGCCAAGTTGTCTTGCCAAAGAGAGGGTAGAATTAGTTCTGTAGACATTAGGAAGAGCGACAATCTAGACTTTGAAGAAAATATGAAGTCATAAAGAAGGAAAGGAAAAGTGTATTTGGAATGAGGGAAGTAGGAAACATGACTTCTTGCTGAAGTTCTTCAGACCAGTAACTACCTGGTCACAGGCAGTTACTCCAGTATGATGTTGGCTCCAACTCTACCTTGGAGAACTTACTGGGTAAACAGTGTCTCCCACTCTTAGGCCATGTCAGAGAGAGGTGAGCTCTTTTGTTTTATCCCAACACTGCAGAGGGCATGTGGTCTCAAATTCACATGAAAAAGGCTGGGCAGGTGGAGATGTAAAGGGAATTGTGTAGATGAGTATTTGAACAAGATCTCACACTGATGGCGCTGTGACTTGGGGGGGTGTGCATGACAGTTGTTTATGGGTTCTTGTGTTCCCACTGAGGAAATGAGCTTCAGCTGACATAATGAGGCATAAAAGGAGATGATGGAATAAGCCATTTAGGCTCTCATTTTACTTATCTAATATACCTGCTTTGGCCTGTTGATATCCAAATGCTTGCTTTTCTTGTTTACCAGATGTGGTATATTGGTAAAATCCTTGGGCTTTCTCAGCACGCATTTTTGTGAATTAATCACTCATATTTTACAATAAAACTTTTTTCCTTTCTTTTATTGTAAGCAAAATAAAAATCTTAAACGTTAGTTTCTGCAACAATTATAATCAAATTTCAGTTCTTTATAAACTGTGCATCCTCCATACAATTTATCATAAAATATAAGCTACAATCTATATAGTTTGAATGTAAGAGAGAAAATCGCATCTAAACTAAAAATCTTTCTATGGTAAATTAGAAAATCTTTCCGCTTCTAAAAATTATAACAAATTAAAACTTTTTTAATGTCAGAACAAAAGTACCCTGAGTGATAATTCTCTGCCCAATGAAGTAAGTGGTATGATGTTCTACTGTTCTAACTATAAACTATAAATGGTTTCCAACAATTTGCAGAGCCTAGGTAATGTTTGTTACCCTGTCTAGTAATGACTTCTAAGAATTTGTAATGAGAAAACAGCTGTTTGGACTGCAGGAACCTAGAATTTTATCTGTAAAATAAATTTTAATAATATTAAGTTTACTTAGGAAAATGGTAAGCTAATACCATTCACATAAAATACACAACAAAAACTGCACCTGTATGTTTACGGGTATATTTGGCTTCAAACCAAGCAGACAGTAGATACAGAAATTCATGATACCTAGCCCTTGCTTTTGAAGGTTCCTCTTCTGACAGATGATCAGATATTGGGGAGATATATATATACTCATAACCTTAATATATGTGTTAGTTGAGTAAAATTGTGATTGCTATTTTTGTAAGCCTTTGTGTGTGTGTGTGGTTTTGTTTGGGGGTTTTTGGGTGTTTTGTTTTGGTTTTTTTCCCCTGTTGATAACCTGGTAGACCAACTTCACTAGGAAAAGGGTTATGAAATGTGGGAAAACTATTTCTATTCAGATCTTGAATTTCAAGCTGCAGATTTCAGATCACCTTGGATTTGATTCAACATTATTTGTTCCCACTGTATTGCTAAAGAACGAGTCTCACGTCTGCTATTTGGCAATGGGTCAAATAATATAAAGAGATCACAGATTTCTGTCACTTAGTGTGAAACAAATTAAGGTTTGAGTTGGAATAATTTGAACAGGTTTTTAGTCCAAGTAGGAAAATAACCTATGAGTTTTTGGAAAATAAATGTGTTTCAGAAGAACATGGAAAATTTCTTCCATGGTTGGAAAATTTCCCAATAGTTCTTATAAAATGCTCACAGATTTTAGTGTGTTTGTTTATGATGAGACTGGAAGAAGCTATGAGTCTTCTCAGGACAATGTCTGCATTCTCTATGTTTTAATTTCAGCTCTTCCTTGGACAAAAAGTGCTGACACAAATTCTGTATCAACTCTTAAACTGCATTGTAACAGCAAATGTCATCCTAGATAAAAGATTCCTCTTGAAAATTGTACCAAGAATATGCCAACTAGTATATGCAAAAAGGATCAGGATATTAATTTAACCTGACTAGGGAGTAGATTATACTATAAATAGAAGTCTGAGACTGCATCAACTGCAAGACTGGTCACTCCCTACAAAATCCATTGCAAGTATATATGCCCTAATCCTGTAATGTGATCCTCAGCCTAATCCTTATACCTAGCTATTATGCTACACTAATTTTGCTTTCAGGGAGTGCTGTACATACATAAGACTTTACTTGTTAAGATCTATTGAAGGATCAGATCAAAATCACTGGTTTTAGATGAAACATCTAGAAACATATAAAGGATTGTACACAGAAGGTAAGCTAACAGAATATTGACACATGTTAAATCCCAAATTCTTGGTAATAACTACAGTAGCTGAGAAAGGTCAAAATCTGAATATAAACAAGGATTTGCCAAGTTCAAATTACTATGTGTACCAGCATAACCTATTTTTGAGGTGACTGGAGTTCAGGATTGATTGCTTCAAGCAAAGTCCAAAAATAACCTTTTTTTAGCCCTGTTGGGGCTTACCTGGGAGAAAAGCACCCAAACCCAAGATGAACATGATTACACCATAAAACTCAATGTAATTCTTAATTACATATTGTCACAATTGTTTCCGTTGCAGACAAAAATACTGTACATGTTGGATTTTTTTTCCCCCCCCCCTCAGGCCTCTGCATAACTAAGCACTGCCTGAATCTCCTGCTGTTCGCTCTCCTAGAACTGGTGTGCACTTTTCTTTCCTAGATGTCATCTCCTCCTACTTAGACCTCTTTTGCCTGATGTCACATACTTTGCACTACAGACTTAGTCTAAAATTTATTCCTGTGCCAAACGTGGTAACTTTCACCTATTAGATGTTTCCTTCTAACTTTCCTTTTCTATTTTCCCCGATTAGGATTTCTTTGCCAATAATGCCTTATTCTTTGACTTTATATATAATTTCTTCCTCCAAACTAACTATGGTGCTTTTTTCTGTAGTGTTCCTTTTCTGTGTCTATCCATTTGAAGTGTCTCTCTTCACAAATGTCGAACTCAAATATGTCTTACCTGAATGTACATCTTAAGAAAATCTTTCCAAAATAAGAGTAGGTTGTAATTTTTTTTCTAATAAATAAATTTCCAATGCTTTTATTCTTAATTAATTTGTAAAGATATGCTATACCTTCTAGGTAGAAAAAACATGACACATGACTGTTGAAGTATCCTTAGTAGGTCTCATGATTAAATGGCCTCATGAGAAGAACTAATGAAACTCTCAGTAAGATGGGAAAGAAGTTGATGAGTTGGAGATTAAAAACCAGATCAATCAGTATTAAGGCTGATCTGTTAGACTCTTGCTGGATCAAATTACCCTCTTCTTCCTTAATTACTTACAGTTTATCTGTTGTCTTCTGAAGAACTTCTAATGTAGAAATAGGTTTTACTGCACATCAAAAGTTGCTTTGTGGGTTTTTTTGACTCTTTTTTTTTTTTAATTTCCTATTTAATTGACTTTGACTTAGAGGGAATGTAAATGTGGTGCTCACAGGTATCATAGAAAAGTCATATATCCTGAACTGTAGTTAATGAAAGTCTTATCTAAAAGCTATGGATAATGGTTCCTATGGTTTTCCAGTCTTTCAGAAATGCCATATATTGCAATATCTTTACTAATTTTACCAATTCTAATTGAAGCAAAGATTCTTGAAATAAGCCTAACCCACTTCAACTATATTTTCTCATCCTCTCCTCTTCATTATTTTCCTCCTCCAATTAGGAGACAAGGTGTTATTACACTCAGTGTGTTGACAGATTTACTATTGACTCAGTTAAATGAAATAGAAGAAAGATTATCATGTTATATTTGTATTATATATGATATAATGGTATACCCTCCATGCTTTGTCATCAAACTTTTCAGCTTGATTAGTTAAGTATTGAGTTATTTGCACCATTCGAGCTGCAAATTGCTTTATACATGACTACACACATACTGACTGACTCTCCTCTCTATATTTGTAAACTAAATATATTCATAATTATTTAATACCATATCTATACCTGTGGTGTGGGGGGAGTTGTATGTTTCTAAATACTTGTGGTATTTAAAGCTTAAGACCAAATCCCATATCCAGAGCTATGCTTGTGAGTATTCTCTTTATTCAAAGCATCTTACTCTGGCTTCTATACAGAGAATCACTTCTTAAACGCTTAGGCTGAATTCTCCTTTGCTTTCACTGGGCATGATTTTACCTTGCAGATAGTTCTGGTTTTGTACTCTTTGAATTCAAGAAGATAAAAGTTAATGGATTATCTTTTTATAATAAAGTAATTTTAAACTCTAGAGCATAAATAAGTGAAGCTGTGATATTACTACAAAGAATATTCTCAACAGCTACATTTGTATTCCCTGAGTATTCAAGGGAAATAATTCAGAACACAAATAACATCTGTCATTAACAGGTGAACCGAAACAACAGCGTTGTTTTGAGCTGTAGAACAACTTGGAAGATCCTTTAACGTCAACATTGTCTTCAATGTCACGGTGAGGCAGAGAGGCATGAGGTGGCTTTCATATCCAGGAAATAGACAAATAAGCCATTACAGTGCTCCAGTCTCTCCTAAATCCAACTTTCTATCGTTATTTCCTTGTATAGATTTAAGAAGGAAACTTCTGTTCCCATTTAGTTAACTGTAAGCTTCAGTTTCATCTCCAGAAGTGTAATGTGGTGTGGGTTTTGGTTTTTGGGGTTTTTTTGGGGTTATTTTGGAGGATTTGGGCTTAGTTTGGAGTTTTTGATTTTGCTTTCTGACAGAAAGAAAACTTGGTTCAAAATAAATATTGCTTATTCAGCTTTTGATGATGATTCTGTGCATAGAGTTATGTTTTACTTTTTAAGCAATAGTTTTCTTATAAACAGCAGTGATGATTATTTTTTCCCACATGATGGTGCTCAATTAGTGATGGAACAATTCTATAGCTTTCTGAACACTAGTCAAGTATCTCTTGAATGAAAAATGCTTGTTTCTAGTTTTATTAGATGTTTTTGTAAAATTTGGTTGTTACAAAAACTTTAACAATATCCACACAATCCTTAGAACTATGATCCTTCTTTTGTGGATAGGAAAGCGGGGATAGAAACAAATCTTATAACCTTATCTCCTCTTTTATACAAATCTGATGCACACTTGAGATCTGGGTATCTGAATGTATGATAAGGTTTCTAACTATACAAAGGGTAAATCAAGACTGTATAGACCATGATAATTCTGTATAGTTGAACAATAGGAATAATGAAGTTATTCATGATGATGTGTGATTTCCAATATATTTTAAAAGGAAATACAAATATGCAAATAGCAGCCTAATATGCTGATGATATCAGTACAACTAGAACATTTTGAATCTGCCACACTGGTGTGTTTTGTTTTTTTTTTTTTTTTTTAAGTACATTAGTGTATGGCATGTCTGTGAACGTTGCTAAGCTTGCATTCTTTATTTACAACAGCACAAAAAGGAGAAGAGGCTTTTGTGCAAACCTTTCATAGGTGTCTTCCAGCAGCAGAGGAAAAGTAAGGGTTGAATATTTAACTTCATCCCAGGTACTGTCCTAGAGGGATTGTACTTCGCTTGTTTGACCCTTTCCTACCCAAATCGTCCATGATCCAACCCTGTATTTTCCCCATGTCATTCTGTCCAGCTAGCCAGCTCCAGTTTCTCACTTTTTTTACCCTGTTCCTGGAGTTTTACCCCATTGTTTCAGAGCTGCTCTACTTCGTGTCCTGCTGCTCATCTGTCTCGTTCTCACTGAGTCTAGGGACCTAGTTCCTGATGATCTTTTTGAGTTTAGTTTCTCTTGACTTCTACTTTCTGGCTAAGGCTCCAAGAGTTTCCAGGTTGCCTTGGATTCTCCATACTCTAGCATCTACTTCCTGTTTGCCCTCACCTGTTTCATCCTACTTACTAATCATGCCCCAGGCCCATTCCCTAGTATGAATTTTTCTTACATTATGTTCCAGAGAGATTTTCTTTGTTTCCAGTGGGCGTTTCCTTTATTTGCTGAGATTTGTACACCTGTACTTTTCTTCCTCACTTGAATTTTGAAAATGGCTGAAAATTTTATTACTGTTTAAGCTGAAATGTTCTAGAGAGATATTCTGTCTGAAGTAGGTTGCCAAAATACAAAACATGGCCTTATAGTAGGAATTTATGGCAGATGTGTAATTACATGTAGGTCTCTATAACCTATGAACAACTCTTACTGGGTCAGACCAAGGGTCTGTTTAACCCAGTGTAATTTCTCCACTCTCACTAGCAGCAGATAGTGAGGGAAGACTGTGTTAATGAGAAAAGGATTGTAACTTACTTTCTTGCAAGCTTTCCTAGTCTGTAGCAGCTTAGTCACCTCCTGAGCCAGAGGTGCTATCTTCATATTTAAACCTCCTATTTGACCCAGACTATCCCTGGCTTGGCAGTGCTTCAATTATACAGCTTTATTTTTGAAAAATTTTCCTTGTTGACTTATGCACAACAAAAGAAAGGGGCCAGCATTTATTTAAGCACAATTATCACTTATTAGGGATAATACTCTTGACACACTACTTTGGGCTAAATTAGCCTGCTCATGGCAGATGAACAGCACGTTGTTATTCTTTGCTCTTTCCTAGTATTTTCCAAGTCTTTCATAATTCCCTTTTTTCCATCAGATGCCCAGGTTAATAAAAAAATAAGTGTGTGGCAATTTCAAGTACAAAAGTAAGCTGCAGGCAGTTCTTTCTGATTGTTCATTTCGTTTTTCCCTAACTGTTTTCATTTACATAATTGTAGCAGGTAAGTTGAGGTCGAGTGCTTATGCCAGGGAAGCAATAAGCAGTTTCTAACTTCTTGTATTATGAGGTTATTTGTGATACTGTGGAATATTAATCAAGAAGCTTGGAAAACGCCCTTTTGGTTAAATTATAAATGAAGGAAAGGAGGTGTGCAATTATGGCCGAAAGTATTGTGGTGCGCTGCTCCTTGCATATGTTCTGTGCAAAACTGTCTGTCCATGCCCTCATTTCTGGGTAACTAGCAATCTCTAAAAAGATTATACAGTGCCTCAAAATGTCATGTGCTATGTTGAATGCCCAAGTAGCTGCGGATAAGTGGGAGGAAACGTATGGCTGAGATCATATTTTACATGCTGTTGAGTAATTTGAAGCAACAATCCTTGTTTTCTCAGGTCATACTTAGGGTCTAAATAGTAAGCCCCTGACTAAATTTTGTTTGCAATGTAGATGCTAATGGCAACCTGAGCTGTAGCTGCAGTGCTATTAGTAGCTAGTCTCTCAGCTCTGGTACTGTCTTGGTACACATTTTATATACTTTGAACTCTGGAAAATGCTCCACAGTAAGCAAAGAGGAATACAGGGAATGGCCTATTTACCTAGAGTAGATACAGGTTTATATACAAAAATCAAAGTTAAATTTCAACCTTTGTTTGTCTATCTGTGCCTGCAAAAATATGTAATGTTTTATAGATGGTGTCTAGGTATCCCAGATAATGAAATTTTCAATTATTATAGAGGGGTTGAAAGCTGATTTCCTGAAACATGTTAAAACCATCTGGGTTTCTATTTTACCTTTTATTAAACACTAAAAAAGTTTTGGGGTTTTCTTTTATTTTTTTTTCTATTTCAGACTATTCAGAGTCCCTAGTTTTTGTTTTGCTAAAATGTTAAGAAATAATTTTCCAGGACTTGACTACAAATTTTCAGCTGCTCCTTCACCTTCCTCTTAAGTACTCTCAGCTATTCTGTCTCTGCTTTACTCATCTTTTTGTTCTCAGCTCACTGAAACTTCAACCTGCTAAATTTGTGTACTTTGAACTACTCCAGACTTCATGCTTCGGTGTTTTGTAGCTAACTCTCTGAAGTTAAGTACCAGTCTGTATTAAGAAGGATCAGTCTTGTGAGCAAAAGGTTGTAGAATATGCCAAATTCAAGTGCAAAGTAGGATGCTACACTTCAGTTTCTCTTCTTTGTGTAGTTGAGGATTTTTGTGCATGTATCTCTTTCAAATAATGAGACATTTTACCCTTCAGAAAAGTTTGGGTCATTTTATGGTACAGTAGAACACAAGTGTTTTTAAAAAACTTGATTGTTATCAATTGTTCACAGTACATTGCTATTGTCATAACTAATTTATAACAGTATGCCATGATTGCAAGTATTTGTAAAATGCAATAAATTTCCTCTTTCCTGAAGCGCTCTCAGTTGAAGAGGCCTTCAACATGTTCTCCTTATAAAGAATTTGATATTGTTCCTCCCTCTTGTGCATCACCAGGTTTTCATTGTTGGTAGAGCTTTCACTCAAGTTGCCATCGCCTTCTCCTGGCCGGTGACTCATACCTTTCAATAACTGTAACTTGTGCTCATCATTGTCCATATGAAACATGTCACATAACTTCTGTGACAGCTATCCATTTTTGGGATGTGTATTCGTATAATTGTTTGGGGAGGAGTGTTCCTTTTTTTGTGGGTTGGTTGTGTGGGTTGTTTTTTTTCTCCCCCAAGTTCAGCCCTAAGGCTTGCTTTAAACATTTTCTGTCTCAAGGTTGTTAAATTTCCATGGACTCTTAATGGCTCCAGTAAATTTAGAGCTTTATTATGTCATAGAGCCCTCAAAACAACATGATGTCTACAGGTCAGTTTGTGCATGAGGAAGTACCGTATTAGCCAATTATAGTTATAGAGTATATAGTTATAGAGTTATTAGATAACAATTTGACTCTCCTGGGAAATTATAGCATATTTCCCCTCTTTTGTGGTGATCTTTGAGTTAAAATTGAGAAATACATTTTTCTCTTTAAATGTATACACAGGTTACCATCTCCAGACTTAGTAGGATTGAGAATATATTCTTTTTTCTGGGGCAGGTCATGCAAGAGCATGTAAGCTGAAACAACCACAGACCACAGCACACAGGCTACAACATACCAGTTCCTTGGTAGATTTCAAAGGTTCTGGTTTACCTTAACAACCTCTGCTGCTGAGCACTTTGACAGAAGTGAAAGTCTGATCATGCTCTTTTGGATTCTACAAGTGTTTGAACAGGTTTTTCTTTTCCCACAGTAGGGTCATGATGTAGCTAGTGATACCTGTTTAAAACCTAAAGTTTTTGGAGTGTGATAGCTGCTAGTGAGACTAAATGGAAAACCATCAAAATAAAATAATTTTAGGGCTCTGTTATATTGAACTGGAAGGCATGGGAAAAAATTTGAAAGAAAAAATTAACAATTGCTGGTCTTCAGTACTAAAAACTGAACGTTTTAAGGAGAAGGCTAGTGATTACCAATAAAATTGAAGGCTGCCATGAATTTGAAATATATCAGCTAGCTAAGAAACTGAGAGTTTTGAAACACCTTGGAGACTCACAAACTAATAGTGACTGTAAGGCAATCTTCCCTTTCACATGCCACTTCTGAAAACTCAGCTGACAGCACTCTAACAACTATTTTGTACAGGAAATATTGGACACATTCATGATCTCGGTAAAATATTGCTGTGTTCTTCAAGGCCAAGGTGGGGGTTCCATGGGTAGCCTTTATGTAGTGCTGTAAAACCTGTGTATCAGCATTTTCTGAGGTTTTGTTTTCTATCATCTGCTGTAAAGGAAGACTTTCTCTCTTTGCCCATTTTTCAGGATAAGAAGCACAGAGAGAGGCTCCAAGTCCTCTATGCCTCTGGAAAGAAGGGAGAACCCCAAATAAATAGGAATACTGTAAAATAGCAAGAGACCGATAGACTTGTCCATAATGCACAGGGTTTTTTTAGATTAGGGATTGTGCTCACACTTTTCTCCAGTGTTGTCCTTTAAGTCCTACAAAGTTTTGTCATTGCTGCTATGGTAAGTGAAATGACTGTCTTTTGGGACATTATCTGGCAGCATTTAAAGGGCCATGGCACCAGCCTGAGCAAGTTATTCATCCCAATGTGGCAGCAGCTTGTGTACCTGCTGCTTAATTTGTAGAATTCTTTTTTTTTTTTTTAATTTGCACATTACATCTCCTGGGCTGAAATTCTCTTCATTCTCTCTTTGGTTAGTGAAGGGGGTTTTTTTTTGGGAAGATTTTTAGAAATTCCTCCCTGAAAAATTCCTGGAACATTATCTAGGAAATATTCACAAGGAAGTTGAAAATGCTTATCCCTTAAATAAATGAACAAGATAG